>NC_068451.1:22722273-22732273 GCF_023373465.1 Oncorhynchus keta | reverse complement strand
GTGGGATAGAGTGAGATAGACAGAGAGAGGGATAGACAGAGAGAGGGATAGACAGAGAGAGACAGAGAGAGAGAGATAGAGAGAGACAGAGAGAGAGAGAGAGAGATAGAGAGAGGGATAGACAGAGATAGACAGAGAGAGGGATAGAGAGAGATAGACAGAGGGAGGAACATAAATTTCAACATACCAATTAGGATTTGGCTAAAAATACTTGAATCAGTCATAGAGCCCATTGCCCTTTATGGTTGTGAGGTCTGGGGCCCGCTCACCAACCAAGACTTCACAAAATGGGACAAACACCAAATTGAGACTCTGCACGCAGAATTCTGCAAAAAATATCCTATGTGTACAACGTAGAACACCAAATAATGCATGCAGAGCAGAATTAGGCCGATACCCACTAATTATCCAAATCCAGAAAAGAGCTGTTAAATTCTATAACCACCTAAAAGGAAGCGATTCCCAAACCTTCCATAACAAAGCCATCACCTACAGAGAGATGAACCTGGAGAAGAGTCCCCTAAGCAAGCTGATCCTGGGGCTCTGTTCACAAACACAAACAGACCCCACAGAGCCCCAGGACAGCAGCACAATTAGACCCAACCAAATCATGAGAAAACAAAAAGATAATTACTTGACATATTGGAAAGAATTAACAAAAAAACAGAGCAAACTAGAATGCTATTTGGCCCTAAACAGAGAGTACACAGCGGCAGAATACCTGTCCACTGTGACTGACCCAAAATTAAGGAAAGCTTTGACTATGTACAGACTCAGTGAACATAGCCTTGCTATTGAGAAAGGCCGCCGTAGGCAGACATGGCTCTCAAGAGAAGACAGGCAGGCTATGTGCTCACTGCCCACAAAATTAGGTGGAAACTGAGCTGCACTTCCTAACCTCCTGCCCAATGTATGACCATATTAGAGAGACATATTTCCCTCAGATTACACAGATCCACAAAGAATTCGAAAACAAATCCAATTTTGATAAACTCCCATATCTACTGGGTGAAATTCCACAGTGTGCCATCACAGCAGCAAGATGTGTGACCTGTTGCCACAAGAAAAGGGCTTCCAGTGATGAACAAACACCATTGTAAATACAACCCATATTTATGCTTATTTATTTTATCTTGTGTCCTTTAACCATTTGTACATTGTTAAAACACTGTATATATATAATATGACATTTGTAATATCTTTATTGTTTTGAAAGTTCTGTATGTGTAATGTTTACTGTTAATTTGTTATTGTTTATTTCACTTTATATATTCACTTTATATATTATCTATCTCACTTGCTTTGGCAATGTTAACACATGTTTCCCATGCCAATAAAGCCCTTGAATTGAATTGAACTGAGAGGGATAGAGAGAGAGCGATAGAGAGATATAGACAGAGAGAGGGATAGAGAGAGAGACAGAGAGATAATAGAGAGAGACAGAGAGAGGGATAGAGAGAGAGAGAGAGAGATAGAGGGATAGGGAGAAAGAGACAGAGAGAGGGATAGAGAGACAGAGAGAGGGATAGAGAGAGAGAGAGATAGAGGGATAGGGAGAAAGAGACAGAGAGAGGGATAGAGAGACAGAGAGAGGGATAGAGAGAGAGAGATAGAGGGATAGGGAGAAAGAGACAGAGAGAGGGATAGAGAGACAGAGAGAGGGATAGAGAGAGAGAGATAGACAGAGAGAGGGATAGAGAGAAAGAGAGATAGAGTGATAGGGAGAAAGAGACAGAGAGAGGGATAGAGAGACAGAGAGAGGGATAGAGAGAGAGAGATAGACAGAGAGAGGATAGAGAGAGAGAGATAGAGTGATAGGGAGAAAGAGACAGAGTGAGGGATAGAGAGAGAGATAGAGAAAGAGACAGAGAGAGGGATAGAGAGACAGAGAGAGAGATAGAGAGAAAGAGACAGAGAGAGGGATAGAGAGAGCGAGAGACAGAGAGATAATAGAGAGAGACAGAGAGATAATACAGAGAGAGATATGGGGAGCTGTAATTATGAGTATGAGAGAGAGTAAGAAAGAAAGAAGGAATTAAATACGATGACAGGGAGAGAAAATTTAGAAAAAGGAGGAGGAGATGGAGAGATAATACATGTTTGTGGAAGGAAGGTGATATACGGCAGGGACTGAGAGATGGAGGGAGGTGGAGAGAGAGGAAGGAAGGTGATATACGGCAGGGACTGAGAGAGATGGAGGGAGGGAGGTGGAGAGAGAGGAAGGAAGGTGATATACGGCAGGGACTGAGATAGATGGAGGGAGGGAGGTGGAGAGAGAGGAAGGAAGGTGATATACGGCAGGGACTGAGAGATGGAGGGAGGTGGAGAGAGAGGAAGGAAGGTGATATACAGCAGGGACTGAGAGAGATGGAGGGAGGTGGAGAGAGAGGAAGGAAGGTGATATACGGCAGGACTGAGAGAGATGGAGGGAGGTGGAGAGAGAGGAAGGAAGGTGATATACGGCAGGGACTGAGATAGATGGAGGGAGGTGGAGAGAGAGGAAGGAAGGTGATATACGGCAGGGACTGAGATAGATGGAGGGAGGGAGGTGGAGAGAGAGGAAGGAAGGTGATATACGGCAGGGACTGAGAGAGATGGAGGGAGGGAGGTGGAGAGAGAGGAAGGAAGGTGATATACGGCAGGGACTGAGATGGATGGAGGGAGGTGGAGAGAGAGGAAGGAAGGTGATATACGGCAGGGACTGAGAGAGATGGAGGAGGGAGGTGGAGAGAGAGGAAGGAAGGTGATATACAGCAGGGACTGAGAGAGATGGAGGGAGGTGGAGAGAGAGGAAGGAAGGTGATATACAGCAGGGACTGAGAGAGATGGAGGGAGGTGGAGAGAGAGGAAGGAAGGTGATATACGGCAGGGACTGAGAGAGATGGATGGAGGGAGGTGGAGAGAGAGGAAGGAAGGTGATATACGGCAGGGACTGAGAGAGATGGAGGGAGGGAGGTGGAGAGAGAGGAAGGAAGGTGATATACGGCAGGGACTGAGAGAGATGGATGGGAGGTGGAGAGAGAGGAAGGAAGGTGATATACGGCAGGGACTGAGAGAGATGGATGGAGGGAGGTGGAGAGAGAGGAAGGAAGGTGATATACGGCAGGGACTGAGAGAGATGGAGGGAGGGAGGTGGAGAGAGAGGAAGGAAGGTGATATACGGCAGGGACTGAGAGAGATGGAGGGAGGGAGGTGGAGAGAGAGGAAGGAAGGTGATATACGGCAGGGACTGAGAGAGATGGAGGGAGGTGGAGAGAGAGGAAGGAAGGTGATATACAGCAGGGACTGAGAGAGATGGAGGGAGGGAGGTGGAGAGAGAGGAAGGAAGGTGATATACGGCAGGGACTGAGAGAGATGGAGGGAGGGAGGTGGAGAGAGAGGAAGGAAGGTGATATACGGCAGGGACTGAGAGAGATGGAGGGAGGTGGAGAGAGAGGAAGGAAGGTGATATACGGCAGGGACTGAGAGAGATGGAGGGAGGTGGAGAGAGAGGAAGGAAGGTGATATACGGCAGGGACTGAGATAGATGGAGGGAGGTGGAGAGAGAGGAAGGAAGGTGATATACGGCAGGGACTGAGAGAGATGGAGGGAGGTGGAGAGAGAGGAAGGAAGGTGATATACGGCAGGGACTGAGAGAGATGGATGGAGGGAGGTGGAGAGAGAGGAAGGAAGGTGATATACGGCAGGGACTGAGAGAGATGGATGGAGGGAGGTGGAGAGAGAGGAAGGAAGGTGATATACGGCAGGGACTGAGAGAGATGGAGGGAGGTGGAGAGAGAGGAAGGAAGGTGATATACGGCAGGGACTGAGAGAGATGGAGGGAGGGAGGTGGAGAGAGAGGAAGGAAGGTGATATACGGCAGGGACTGAGAGAGATGGATGGAGGAAGGGAGGTGGAGAGAGAGGAAGGAAGGTGATATACGGCAGGGACTGAGAGAGATGGAGGAAGGGAGGTGGAGAGAGAGGAAGGAAGGTGATATACGGCAGGGACTGAGAGAGATGGAGGGAGGTGGAGAGAGAGGAAGGAAGGTGATATATGGCAGGGACTGAGAGAGATAGATGGAGGGAGGTGGAGAGAGAGGAAGGAAGGTGATATAAGGCAGGGACTGAGAGATGGAGGGAGGGAGGTGGAGAGAGAGGAAGGAAGGTGATATACGGCAGGGACTGAGAGAGATGGAGGGAGGGAGGTGGAGAGAGAGGAAGGAAGGTGATATACAGCAGGGACTGAGAGAGATGGAGGGAGGTGGAGAGAGAGGAAGGAAGGTGATATACGGCAGGGACTGAGAGAGATGGAGGGAGGGAGGTGGAGAGAGAGGAAGGAAGGTGATATACAGCAGGGACTGAGAGAGATGGAGGGAGGGAGGTGGAGAGAGAGGAAGGAAGGTGATATACAGCAGGGACTGAGAGAGATGGAGGGAGGGAGGTGGAGAGAGAGGAAGGAAGGTGATATACAGCAGGGACTGAGAGAGATGGAGGGAGGGAGGTGGAGAGAGAGGAAGGAAGGTGATATACAGCAGGGACTGAGAGAGATGGAGGGAGGGAGGTGGAGAGAGAGGAAGGAAGGTGATATACAGCAGGGACTGAGATAGATGGAGGGAGGGAGGTGGAGAGAGAGGAAGGAAGGTGATATACAGCAGGGACTGAGAGAGATGGAGGGAGGTGGAGAGAGAGGAAGGAAGGTGATATACAGCAGGGACTGAGAGAGATGGAGGGAGGGAGGTGGAGAGAGAGGAAGGAAGGTGATATACAGCAGGGACTGAGATAGATGGAGGGAGGGAGGTGGAGAGAGAGGAAGGAAGGTGATATACAGCAGGGACTGAGAGAGATGGAGGAAGGGAGGTGGAGAGAGAGGAAGGAAGGTGATATACAGCAGGGACTGAGAGAGATGGAGGGAGGTGGAGAGAGAGGAAGGAAGGTGATATACAGCAGGGACTGAGAGAGATGGAGGGAGGGAGGTGGAGAGAGAGGAAGGAAGGTGATATACGGCAGGGACTGAGAGAGATGGAGGGAGGGAGGTGGAGAGAGGAAGGAAGGTGATATACGGCAGGGACTGAGAGAGATGGAGGAGGGAGGTGGAGAGAGAGGAAGGAAGGTGATATACGGCAGGGACTGAGAGAGATGGAGGGAGGGAGGTGGAGAGAGAGGAAGGAAGGTGATATACGGCAGGGACTGAGAGAGATGGAGGGAGGGAGGTGGAGAGAGAGGAAGGAAGGTGATATACGGCAGGGACTGAGAGAGATGGAGGGAGGGAGGTGGAGAGAGAGGAAGGAAGGTGATATACGGCAGGGACTGAGAGAGATGGAGGGAGGGAGGTGGAGAGAGAGGAAGGAAGGTGATATACGGCAGGGACTGAGAGAGATGGATGGAGGGAGGTGGAGAGAGAGGAAGGAAGGTGATATACGGCAGGGACTGAGAGAGATGGAGGGAGGTGGAGAGAGGGAAGGAAGGTGATATACGGCAGGGACTGAGAGAGATGGAGGGAGGTGGAGAGAGAGGAAGGAAGGTGATATACGGCAGGGACTGAGAGAGATGGAGGGAGGTGGAGAGAGAGGAAGGAAGGTGATATACGGCAGGGACTGAGAGAGAGATGGAGGGAGGGGAGGTGGAGAGAGAGGAAGGAAGGTGATATACAGCAGGGACTGAGAGAGATGGAGGGAGGTGGAGAGAGAGGAAGGAAGGTGATATACGGCAGGACTGAGAGAGATGGAGGGAGGGAGGTGGAGAGAGAGGAAGGAAGGTGATATACGGCAGGGACTGAGAGAGATGGAGGGAGGGAGGTGGAGAGAGAGGAAGGAAGGTGATATACGGCAGGGACTGAGAGAGATGGAGGGAGGGAGGTGGAGAGAGAGGAAGGAAGGTGATATACAGCAGGGACTGAGAGAGATGGAGGGAGGTGGAGAGAGAGGAAGGAAGGTGATATACGGCAGGGACTGAGAGAGATGGAGGGAGGTGGAGAGAGGAAGGAAGGTGATATACGGCAGGGACTGAGAGAGATGGAGGAGGGAGGTGGAGAGAGGGAAGGAAGGTGATATACAGCAGGGACTGAGAGAGATGGAGGGAGGTGGAGAGAGAGGAAGGAAGGTGATATACAGCAGGGACTGAGAGAGATGGAGGGAGGGAGGTGGAGAGAGAGGAAGGAAGGTGATATACGGCAGGGACTGAGAGAGATGGAGGAGGGAGGTGGAGAGAGAGGAAGGAAGGTGATATACAGCAGGGACTGAGAGAGATGGAGGGAGGGAGGTGGAGAGAGGAAGGAAGGTGATATACGGCAGGGACTGAGATGGAGGGAGGGAGGTGGAGAGAGAGGAAGGAAGGTGATATACGGCAGGGACTGAGAGAGATGGAGGGAGGGAGGTGGAGAGAGAGGAAGGAAGGTGATATACAGCAGGGACTGAGAGAGATGGAGGGAGGTGGAGAGAGAGGAAGGAAGGTGATATACGGCAGGGACTGAGAGAGATGGAGGGAGGGAGGTGGAGAGAGAGGAAGGAAGGTGATATACGGCAGGGACTGAGAGAGATGGAGGGAGGTGGAGAGAGAGGAAGGAAGGTGATATACGGCAGGGACTGAGAGAGATGGAGGGAGGGAGGTGGAGAGAGAGGAAGGAAGGTGATATACGGCAGGGACTGAGAGAGATGGAGGGAGGGAGGTGGAGAGAGAGGAAGGAAGGTGATATACGGCAGGGACTGAGAGAGATGGAGGGAGGGAGGTGGAGAGAGAGGAAGGAAGGTGATATACGGCAGGGACTGAGATAGATGGAGGGAGGTGGAGAGAGAGGAAGGAAGGTGATATACAGCAGGGACTGAGAGAGATGGAGGAAGAGGTGGAGAGAGAGGAAGGAAGGTGATATACGGCAGGGACTGAGAGAGATGGAGGGAGGGAGGTGGAGAGAGAGGAAGGAAGGTGATATACAGCAGGGACTGAGAGAGATGGAGGGAGGGAGGTGGAGAGAGAGGAAGGAAGGTGATATACGGCAGGGACTGAGAGAGATGGAGGGAGGGAGGTGGAGAGAGAGGAAGGAAGGTGATATACGGCAGGGACTGAGAGAGATGGAGGAAGGGAGGTGGAGAGAGAGGAAGGAAGGTGATATACGGCAGGACTGAGAGAGATGGAGGGAGGGAGGTGGAGAGAGGAAGGAAGGTGATATACGGCAGGGACTGAGATAGATGGAGGGAGGTGGAGAGAGAGGAAGGAAGGTGATATACGGCAGGGACTGAGAGAGATGGATGGAGGGAGGTGGAGAGAGAGGAAGGAAGGTGATATACGGCAGGGACTGAGAGAGATGGATGGAGGGAGGTGGAGAGAGAGGAAGGAAGGTGATATATGGCAGGGACTGAGAGAGATGGAGGGAGGGAGGTGGAGAGAGAGGAAGGAAGGTGATATACGGCAGGGACTGAGAGAGATGGAGGGAGGTGGAGAGAGAGGAAGGAAGGTGATATACGGCAGGGACTGAGAGAGATGGAGGGAGGGAGGTGGAGAGAGAGGAAGGAAGGTGATATACGGCAGGGACTGAGAGAGATGGAGGGAGGGAGGTGGAGAGAGAGGAAGGAAGGTGATATACGGCAGGGACTGAGAGAGATGGAGGGAGGTGGAGAGAGAGGAAGGAAGGTGATATACGGCAGGGACTGAGAGAGATGGATGGAGGGAGGTGGAGAGAGAGGAAGGAAGGTGATATACGGCAGGGACTGAGAGAGATGGAGGGAGGTGGAGAGAGAGGAAGGAAGGTGATATACGGCAGGGACTGAGAGAGATGGAGGGAGGTGGAGAGAGAGGAAGGAAGGTGATATACGGCAGGGACTGAGAGAGATGGAGGGAGGGAGGTGGAGAGAGGAAGGAAGGTGATATACGGCAGGGACTGAGAGATGGAGGAAGGGAGGTGGAGAGAGAGGAAGGAAGGTGATATACGGCAGGGACTGAGAGAGATGGAGGGAGGTGGAGAGAGAGGAAGGAAGGTGATATACGGCAGGGACTGAGAGAGATGGAGGGAGGGAGGTGGAGAGAGAGGAAGGAAGGTGATATACGGCAGGGACTGAGAGAGATGGAGGGAGGTGGAGAGAGAGGAAGGAAGGTGATATACGGCAGGGACTGAGAGAGATGGAGGGAGGGAGGTGGAGAGAGAGGAAGGAAGGTGATATACGGCAGGGACTGAGAGAGATGGAGGGAGGTGGAGAGAGAGGAAGGAAGGTGATATACGGCAGGGACTGAGATAGATGGAGGGAGGTGGAGAGAGAGGAAGGAAGGTGATATACGGCAGGGACTGAGAGAGATGGAGGGAGGGAGGTGGAGAGAGAGGAAGGAAGGTGATATACGGCAGGGACTGAGAGAGATGGATGGAGGGAGGTGGAGAGAGAGGAAGGAAGGTGATATACGGCAGGGACTGAGAGAGATGGAGGGAGGTGGAGAGAGAGGAAGGAAGGTGATATACGGCAGGGACTGAGAGAGATGGAGGGAGGGAGGTGGAGAGAGAGGAAGGAAGGTGATATACGGCAGGGACTGAGATAGATGGAGGGAGGGAGGTGGAGAGAGAGGAAGGAAGGTGATATACGGCAGGGACTGAGAGAGATGGAGGAGGGAGGTGGAGAGAGAGGAAGGAAGGTGATATACGGCAGGGACTGAGAGAGATGGAGGGAGGTGGAGAGAGAGGAAGGAAGGTGATATACGGCAGGGACTGAGAGAGATGGATGGAGGGAGGTGGAGAGAGAGGAAGGAAGGTGATATACGGCAGGGACTGAGATAGATGGAGGGAGGTGGAGAGAGAGGAAGGAAGGTGATATACGGCAGGGACTGAGATAGATGGAGGGAGGGAGGTGGAGAGAGAGGAAGGAAGGTGATATACGGCAGGGACTGAGATAGGATGGAGGGGAGGTGGAGAGAGAGGAAGGAAGGTGATATACGGCAGGGACTGAGATAGATGGAGGGGGAGGTGGAGAGAGAGGAAGGAAGGTGATATACAGCAGGGACTGAGAGAGATGGAGGGAGGAGGTGGAGAGAGAGGAAGGAAGGTGATATACGGCAGGGACTGAGAGAGATGGAGGGAGGGAGGTGGAGAGAGGAAGGAAGGTGATATACGGCAGGACTGAGAGAGATGGATGGAGGAGGTGGAGAGGAAGGAAGGTGATATACGGCAGGGACTGAGAGATGGATGGAGGGAGGTGGAGAGAGAGGAAGGAAGGTGATATACGGCAGGGACTGAGATAGATGGAGGAGGGAGGTGGAGAGAGAGGAAGGAAGGTGATATACGGCAGGGACTGAGAGAGATGGATGGAGGGAGGTGGAGAGAGAGGAAGGAAGGTGATATACGGCAGGGACTGAGAGAGATGGATGGAGGGAGGTGGAGAGAGAGGAAGGAAGGTGATATACGGCAGGGACTGAGATAGATGGAGGGAGGTGGAGAGAGAGGAAGGAAGGTGATATACGGCAGGGACTGAGAGAGATGGATGGAGGGAGGTGGAGAGAGAGGAAGGAAGGTGATATACGGCAGGGACTGAGAGAGATGGAGGGAGGTGGAGTGGAGAGAGAGGAAGGAAGGTGATATACGGCAGGGACTGAGAGAGATGGAGGGGGAGGTGGAGAGAGAGGAAGGAAGGTGATATACAGAAGGGACTGAGATGGAGAGGTGGAGAGAGGAAGGAAGGTGATATACGGCGGGACTGAGAGATGGAGGGAGGTGGAGAGAGAGGAAGGAAGGTGATATACGGCAAGGGACTGAGAGAGATGGAGGAGGGAGGTGGAGAGAGAGGAAGGAAGGTGATATACGGCAGGGACTGAGAGAGATGGATGGAGGAGGTGGAGAGAGAGAGGAAGGAAGGTGATATACGTGAGGGACTGAGATAGATGGAGGGAAGGAGGTGGAGAGAGGAAGGAAGGTGATATACGGCAGGGACTGAGATATGGATGAAGGAGGTGGAGAGAGAGAGGAAGGAAGGTGATATACGGCAGGGACTGAGAGAGATGGAGGAAGTGGAGAGAGAGGAAGGAAGGTGATATACGGCAGGGACTGAGAG
>NC_068451.1:22705978-22722173 GCF_023373465.1 Oncorhynchus keta | reverse complement strand
GGATTGGTGTATTGCATAATTACTTTAATGAACGAGCAGAATCCCAACAGGACAGTTTAGACACATCTCTTGGGATAAGAGACAAAGAGATGGGGAGGGGGGTGAATACGGGGAGGGGAGGGAGATTGAAATAAAGATGATAGACTGCTACAAAGGGAAAGCGAGCGAAAAGCTAAAATACGGAGATCAAAGAATGCAAACACAAAGCATATTGTTTCTTTTAGAATAATACATGTGATAACATGGAAAGAGCAGAGACTTGCTAAATAGCAGAGATCTTCTAGAATCCTAGTACAGTACAGCTCTGGGGTGCCTGGTGACTAACAAACAAGCCTTCTTCTCTACTGTCAGTCCATTTCATCAACTCTCTTCAAATATTCATAGCATTTCTACCTCATCTTTCTCCCTTTCGCCCGTGAACCACTAAATATGGTTGTTGTTCTTGTTTTCCATATTTTCCCTGCACACACACACACACACACCTAGTGCCAACCCTGTCGCAGCCAGCCAACCACGCTTGTCTTGCCTGAGGCCTATAGCCAGGGCTAGAGGTTAGATAGGGGTTAAATTGAAATTTAACGGAGGATTAGATTACCAGTTCTGGGAGACAGACTGGGGTTAGGATTAAAGGACCCCTACAACCACACACAGAGCACCGAGTCACATCAACATGCACATCACACACCACCATCCATGGTGGGTAGAGGGAGCACTTTGTTGCTTTGCCTTCAAAAGTATCCTAAATAAATATGGTCTGATTTGATTTAAAAGAGAGGGTAGACATTCTGGAAATAAACACAAAAACAGAGATGGGGATGAAAGAAGAGTGCAGGGGACGGAGAGAGTGATTGATTTCCACACAGTTCGAAAGCGGTTTCCTCTGGGGCAATGGATAAAGGGAAGGAGAGAGAAAAGGAGAAGAACAGAGGGACCTGGGTAATAAAGAAAGCAGACACTTCGCTGGGCTCCTGTTACGGTCACCTCTTTCTTTCCCTCCTTTTCTTCACTCTCTTTTCTTCACCTTAACACAGACTCCCTTTATTTCTAATGGAGTCCTAAGCAACCTGAGCTCTAATTAAGGGAGTGGGAGAGGTAGATACAGAGGGAGAGACAGGTGGATGGAGGGGAGAGGTGTGGAGGAGTGGTCAGCGGGACAGGACTACGAGGGTGTTAGATGAAACGCAGAACATAAGGTCTTGGGAGCAGACAGCAGAGTTTAGAAGAGGACATGCATTCACATTAAAAAAGGAAGCGAGAGAGAGACGGGGAGAGAGGGAGGGGGAGACGGAGAGGGGGAGACGGAGAGA
Organism: Oncorhynchus keta; assembly: GCF_023373465.1. Lineage (NCBI taxonomy): Eukaryota > Metazoa > Chordata > Actinopteri > Salmoniformes > Salmonidae > Oncorhynchus > Oncorhynchus keta. The sequence goes on along the minus strand of NC_068451.1, from coordinate 22,720,866 downwards.
GGGAGATGGAGAGGGAGAGGGAGACGGAGAAGGGAAAGAAAGGAAGAGAGAGGGAGACGGAGAGGGAGGAGGGGGGAGAGGGAGAGGGGAGACGGAGAAGGAGGGGGAGACGGAGAAGGGAGGGGGAACGGAGGGGAGGGGAAACGGAGAGGAGGAGACGGAGAGAGGAAGGGGAGAGAAGGGAGAAGGGAGACGGAGAAGGGGAGGGGGAGACGGAGAGAGGGAGGGGGAGACGGAGAAAACAGAGAGAGGAGGGGAGACGGAGGAGGGAGGGGGAGACAAAGAGAGGGAGGGGGAAACGGAAGGGAAGGGAGACGGAGAGAGGGAGGGGGAGAAGGAGAGAGGAAGGGGAAACGGAGAAGGGAAGGGGAAACAGAGAGGGAGGGGGAAACAAAGGAAGGAAGGGGGAAGAGACGGATAGAGGGAAGGGGAAAGGGAGGGAAAGACGGAGAGAGGGAGGGGGAACAGAGAGGGGAGACGGAGAGGGGGAGACGGAGGGGGAGACGGAGAGAGGGAGGGAGAGACGGAGAGGGGGAGGAGGAAGAGAGATGAATGAAACAGAGAGCCAGAGGCGGATAAAGGGCTTTACCAGAATGAATGCCATGCCAATAAAACCCATTGGATATTGAAGCTGAACTTATGAGATGAGGATAGAATGAAGAGAGAGAGAGAGGTGGTAGAGTGTGAAAGAAACAGTCACAGCTCCAGTTGACACAATTCCACTGAAACTAAAACTCCTTGGGAAAGAGAAGTAGCTCTCTCCTCCTCGACAAACAGTAGAACAAGAGAGAGAGAGAGAGGGAGAGAGAGAGGGAGGGAGTGCTGCTTCTCTATTCTGAAAACCAAGAAAGAGGGAGAGTGTTGGATGTTACACTTAATGGAGAACTGAAGGAGTGTGAGAAATAGGGAGAGACAGAAAAGGAAGGGGAGAGGGAGGGAGAGAGGGAGGGAGGGAGGGAGGAAATGAGGTGGCGATTCAAAAAGGGAGCGAGAGAAAGAGTCAGAAAGGAGAGCGAGAAAGCTGTTTGTAGCCGTGAGAATTATCATTAATAAAATCTAAAAATAACATTGGCACTTTCCCTTGGTTGGCCTGAGTAATTGTTCTAGCAGGGAAGAAGGTAATTACAGAAGGCTATTAGAATACAAGGCAGGCGCCATGAAATATTCCTACAGGAAGTGTCGGCAAGGCGGAGCGGAGGGTTAAAGCCGTTGGGCACATGCCTTACCAGACGCAGCCTAGCGACCGGGGAGCGTAGACGCGGCATGACTCACCGCCATAACGATGGTCCAAATGTTTCTACCGGAAGAGCCGGTGTCACCGTGTCAACACAAAACACACACCGATGCTATCACTCACCCACCTGCTCAGAGTGAGACAGTCAGACAGGGAATGAGACACACACACAGAGGAAGGGGAAGAAGCTAATCCAAACTAACCATTTGACATAAAATACAATAACACACGTACTCACTCAAAGACCGAGAAGTCAGGCGCACACACACACACACACACACACACACACACACACACACACACACACACACACACACACACACACACACACACACACATATGGTCCAGACATTAAAATAGCAATACGTAATCTTTTGTGCAACCCAACCAAATAGAAATGTGAGTTATAGATTTATCATTCTACTTGAAAGCAAGTTTAAGAAGCAGTCGATCAGTTCTATGTGCACAATTTCTATGCTTCCCGTTCTTAAGTTTTGTTTTTGCTACTTTTGGTTTTGTACAACAGCTTCAAACAGCCGAAACAATATTTTTGGTTATGGAAAATATATTTCATAGCGGTTTAGATGACACAATGATTCTCTACACTATAGTAGCTTATTTTGTCACAAACAGAAATTAGGCAAATTATTAAAAACAGGAAATGGCAGAGCAAATTCTACATAGTGCAACTTTAATATATGCTGACATGTAGACATGAAAACACATCGCACTCAGACTGACCCGGTCTCTCACACACTCACACACACACACACACACACACACACTCTTTTACAGTGTGTCTCTTTTACAGTATTCATAAAAACACACACACAAGCAACGACACACTCCATTGGCAGTAGTCACACACCCACAGCCACAGCCAGCTTCCTGCTACTACGAGCAACAACATGACTGTCACTGTCACTGTCCCTGGGAAGAAAATCACAGTGGCATGCTGGCATATGAAATTACACACACACACCCACACATAACTACCTGCTGGAGGCAGACATGCAAATAGGCTAGCAGCTGCTGAGCAGAGCACGGCATAGAACAGCTCCTGAAACACGCAATACTCACACAGTCCATGGTCAAACCCCTGCCCCGACCTACACTAACGTGAACACTCACTTCACTGTACATTCTTTTTTACATTTTTTAATTTTTATTTATTTTTTTATTAACAACAAATCAATACATAAAGCACATGAGGGAACACAAGCATAAATAGATTACAAACAATGGACAATCGAGCTAGGGGGTACAATATCACATTACAATTACACAAGGGCCTTAAGGGACATGCATATACTTACAATTCTAACAGCTTTTTGTTAGTAGAGCATTTAACCGTCTTAAAATACAGTTCAGTTCTTTTTGTAGGATACGAAAATGTGGTTTTCTGTTTGTAAATTTCCATTTGTGTATATGAAATTTGGCCAAAAGAATAATGAAATTAATTACATAAAAATGATTCCGCTTATTTCTATTGTATGTAAAGAATCCAAACAGTACATCTCTCCACAATAGTGTAAAATCTTCATAAATGTGTTCAATTATAAACCTACTGATGTCTTGCCACAGTTTTCTTACATGCATACAATGCCAAAAAAGATGCACAACTGTTTCTGGGTGGTCATTACAAAAGGAGCAATTTGAGTTGATGTTTTCCTTAAACATCTTCATATAGTGGTTGGCAGGATAATATTTATGAATAATTTTAAAGGAAACTTCCTTAATTTTGTTAACAAGTAGGTATGTTTGTGGCAACATCCAAACTTTTTTCCAACAGATATTATCAATACTTCACTGTACATTCTAATGCTCATCATACTACCACACGTGACAGACATTGGCATTGACATGTCAAACTCCCAGCAGACATTGATTACATAAAGCTTATGTAAGAAAACAGCAGAGTGAGGGTGAGAGACGACAGAGATACACTACACTACCTCCGGCTGCGTCTCAGATGTTGAGCCAATAACGATGGTGTTGCTGCCAGGAGAAAACCTTGTATCTCCAAAACTGATACATGAAATGGAACAGGAAACGGAAAAGATGTTCCATTTGTGAACATAATAGAACGAAACTCCAGATGGTATCTGAATACATTTCATTGGTCCCTGAGTCGTGAAACACTCAGAAATAGATAAAGCAGAGTTGGCTCTTTAAATCTGTGTACAGAAATGTGATGATGATGATTAATGGGAAAACACTGGCACCTCGCAGCTTACTGGTGAAGGTGCGTGGGATTTATTCCATGACAGCGATGATGAATAAAAGAGTTGAAATAGGTCACTGTGGATGATAAACCCTGTAAGCCGACAACAAACACCTACTAATAAATACCTGGCACATTCCCATATGGGTTTCACAAACCTTAAGAGAACAGTCCTTGCTTTAGAAACAAGGTCATATTTACAGTTTTTTGCTCCCACAAGTGTTGTTTAATTCAGCAATAAAACAATTTATTAGGTTTCTTCCTAGGTTTTGGCCTTTCTAGGGAGTTTTTCCGAGCCACCGTGCTTCTACACCAGCATTGCTTGCTGTTTGGGGTTTTAGGCTGGGTTTCTGTACAGCACTTTGAGATATCAGCTGATGTACGAAGGGCTATATAAATCAATTTGATTTGATTTGATTTATTGTATAACATCTGATGTTCTTCATCTGCACTTTTCCCCTGTAGCCAGGTCCAAGTTAGGGAATTCATGTCACGCTTCAATTGGATTTTGAAAGGACATTGACATTGTAGTGATGGCTTTGGAATCAACTCCCCAACAGCCACACTTCCAGTACAACGCTTCCTCTGTCATCTGCAATACTCAAATGATTTCCTGAAACATATGATTAATATGTTGGGCAGTAACACAAGTTACCCTCCTAATTAGAGGTTGACCGGTTAATCGGAATGGCCGTTTTTTTTCCACCTTACACCTTTATTCACCTTTATTCACCTTGATAGAGCAGTCTAACTGAGCGATGGTAGGCAGCAGCAGGCTCATAAGGATTTATTCAAACAGCATATCGTACGTTTGCCAGCAGCTCTTCGCAATGCTTCAAGCATTGAGCTGTTCATGACTTCAAGCCTATCAACTCCCGAGATTAGGCTGGTGTAACCGATGTGAAATGGCTAGCTAGTTAGCGAGGTTCCTGCTAATAGTGTTTCAAACGTCACTCGCTCTGAAACTTGGAGTAGTTGTTCCCCTTGCGCTGCAAGGAGCTTTTATGGCTTTTATGGAGCGATGGGTAACGCTGCTTCGAGGGTGGCTGTTATCGATGTGTTCCTGGTTCGAGCCCAGGTAGGGGCGAGGAGAGGGACGGAAGCTATACTGTTACACTGGCAATACTAAAGTGCCTATAAGAACATCCAATAGTCAAAGGTATATGAAATACAAATGGTATAGAGAGAAATATTCCTATAATTTATATAATAACTACAACCTAAAACTTCTTACCTGGGAATATTGAAGACTCATGTTAAAAGGAACCACCAGCTTTCATATGTTCTCATGTTCTGAGCAAGGAACTTAAACGTTAGCTTTCTTACATGGCACATATTGCACTTTTACTTTGTTTTTGCATTATTTAAACCAAATTGAACATGTTTCATTATTTATTTGAGGCGAAATTGATTTTATTGATGTATTATATTAAGTTAAAATAAGTGTTCATTCAGTATTGTTGTAATTGTCATTATTACAAATAAATACAAATAAATAAAAAATTGTCCGATTATTCGGTATCGGCTCTTTTTGGTCTTCCAATAATCGGTATCGGTATCGGCGTTGAAAAATCATAATCGGTCGACCTCTACTCCTAATAGGGGACAAGTGTTGAGATATAAAGGGAGAACCCTTAGCGTGACTGGTACTGAGTCCATCTGATGTACAGGGTTAAAGAGCCACTGAACACGCCGATTGGCACGTGTGTTTTCTGTTACTCATTAGAAAAACAAGATTTCAGTCTTGGAGGTGTGTTTCTTGTCCAATGCTGTGTTTGGTTAATGATGTTTGTCTCCCATGAGACACTGTAGACACGGACGCCTATTTCACTTCTTCAAAATCCCCAGAATGAATGTAAGACAACTCAAGAGATCTGTAATTAATCTGGACATTTTTGCAGAGGATGTTTTCATTGCACAATTTTACAACTAAGGTGTTCTGTGCAGTATTTCTCAAGTAAAAACATGTGAGACGGGTTGTCTTAAGGAAACAAAGTCCGAGCTGCTGGGCAGGTCTGTCTCACTGTCTATGTTATTGGATAGAGAGTAATCACCACAGCTGTTCACCCTATGTTAGTGGGCCAATGGACATCGTCAAACCAAAACCCAACCTTCATTTACCCGTTGTGATGCACCAATGTTCCAAACTCTGATTAAGACAAGGCTGACTTCATGACCAAAATTATCCTATTTACACTTTGTAGTGAATTTTGACACCAGAATAACTGTTTAGTAACTAGCTGTTTTCACAAGAATCCGTTGCTTTTCAAAGGCAGTCACTCTTTAATAGTTCTACTGTTGGTGTAAACAGCCACATGCTAAACCCAGTATGTTGTTTATTAGTACTATTTTGATAAACTTGGGTGTTGGAAATGGGCAGAGCGGTGTGTCGAAAGAGAAAGCCAGAGAGAGAGGAAGCCTAGAGAGAAAGAGAGAATCCCAGAGAGAGGAAGCCTAGAGAGAAAGAGAGAAGCCCAGAGAGAGAATAAGCCTAGAGAGAAAGAGAGAAGCCCAGAGAGAGAGGAAGCCTAGAGAGAAAGAGAGAAGCCCAGAGAGAGAGGAAGCCTAGAGAGAAAGAGAGAAGCCCAGAGAGAGGAATAAGCCCAGAGAGAGAGGAAGAGAGAAAGAAGAAGCCCAGAGAGAGAGGAAGCCTAGAGAGAAAGAGAGAAAGAGAGAGAATAAGCCCAGAGGATAGAGAGAAAGAGAGAAGCCCAGAGCAAGAGGAATGTGTATGTTTACAGAAGATAAGGAGAATAAGTTAAATGATGGACTGGAGTGAGGAGGCATACTATTAAACAGGACAAATATGCTTATTCAAACAGCAACTTTCACACCCTGCAAATGAAAATATGTCCAGAAGAGATGGAGAGTGAAAGGAGGAGAAAGAGGGACAGCAAGGGCAAAAGGGTGAGAGAGAATGAGAAGAGCAGCAAGAGATGGATTAGGGAGAACAGAGTGGGAGAGAGAGAGGAGATAAAGGGAACAGTGCAATTTCATTTATCTAATTACATTTATCTTCCTGCTTTCACAAACAACAGAGACAAATGGTGCTTGCTGAATACACACACACAGGCACAGACACACAACAACAACGTTGCACACAGACAGAGGCACGCACACACACACACTACCCACACACTACCAACACAGTGACTGATGCCTCGCACCCAAACAAAAACCCACCAGAAGCCAGTAGAGGAAAAAGAAAGAAACAAAGTGAAAAATAGGCAACCAAATGAGGGGAATGAGGAGGAGGGAGGACAGAGAAGATAAGGGCACAACCCACATTGACACTGTAAAATGTATGTGTGGCCGCAAAGGGGACTGTGTGAGAGAAAGAAGGGGCAGACAGGAAACGTGATCAACAGCTGTACAAGAGGGAGAGAAAATAGTCCCAACACAGACAGGTTGAAGGCTTTGGCCTTTGCATCCCTGATAATATCTTTATTTCTTTCCTTCCCTCTCCCTTTCTCTCGGTAGATTTGGTTATTTGTCTGTGTGTGTGTGTGTGTGTGTGTGTGTGTGTGTGTGTGTGTGTGTGTGTGTGTGTGTGTGTGTGTGTGTGTGTGTGTGTGTGTGTGTGTGTGTGTGTGTGTGTGTGTTTCACACATCACGCCCGTCCGGCTCTGTGTATCTGATTGTGTCAATTTGTCTTAGTGTCACCCCGCTCTCCAATTTGCCATCTGTCTGACAGGGCTGCGCTGTGGGCCCTTATTGATTGGCCCACACAGCTGTCAATCTTCCTATCTGTCACAGTACAGGCCCAGGCCCATTCCCCTGCATTTCCATATAAGGACATGTTTCTGTATTTTATGTCTGTCTTGCACCCCCCTCGTCCCACCCCTTTACCACTCAACCCACCTCCTTATCATCGCACTCCTCGCCCAACCCATCTCTCTCCCCGCCTAGCGTTGTTAATTCTTGCGAACATCTCTCCAATGTTTCCCTCCTGAGTTTTAATCGATGGCACAAATCACAGTCAGGGGTGGTTTTTATGTAGTGATGATCAGTTACCCAAATGGAAAGCCGGAGTGTAATAGTGATTACCTGTCATAGTGTGACATAGCTTATGAGCTGCAGACATACAGTGCATCTATCACAGGACTGAAAATGAACACTAACAATCCTTCTCAGCCAAGCAAATCCCCCATTGATTGAGGTATTCAGTAAGAAATCATTGTAGGGTTTTGTTTATTGTGTTGTTATCCAATGGACCCTTTAGTTCCTGTCTGCTGTCCAATGAGATAGTATTTCCTAACCATGTGACCTGATCTGGAAAAACTGGTTGTAGCCTGTCAGGAATGCTCCTTTCATAATCAATCAATTTCATTCGTCACATGCTTTGTAAACTAAAGGTGTAGACCCGGGTTTCCGTTGGCTGGTAAATCCCAGCTTTTGGCAACAAAAAAAATATGTGAAAAGCTGCAAGATAAAATTGTTGCCGGCCAAATTGTCCGAGAGAATAAAAAAAATCCATTACAAAATCATGTTTTTTATTCATTTATGTAAATACCAGTCGATGTGCTCAAACTTCAAAGGAAAATATACTTCATAGGCTAATAAATCCTCAAGCTGCTGGGAAATTAGTGTCGGGTTTGTGTTTCTATTTTTACTCACGCAAAAGACTCGAGGTCCTCACAAGGGACTTCAGCTAAGTGTACCCCGACTGGGCACAAATGTCGAGTTGATTATCCCCGTTTCCAGTGTGCCCGCCAAGGGGGGACACTTTCTCAAAAACAGACTAAAGACTTTTTCAAGATCGCGTCTTCTTGAAGACAAAGTAACGAGACTGATGCACATCAAGCTGCTCCAAGGAGTTGGACAGTTTTGACTTTCCATCAGCAGGGCTAACTTTGAGCAGGCCAAGGTTAGTCAATGAGAGGCAAATGATAGTGTTGGTCAGGCAAGATTAACATATGACGACTCTGTGTCATGAATAGTATAAAGATTTGGAATGGATTGATAGAGTTGAGGAATGATGTGTGTCATGAGCAATTGGTGCATTTCTGTTGAGCTTATTCAGTAGCACTTGGAAACTAAACATTTTGCCAACTATTCACATCGGAGAGTTACAATGTTGCAATCACTATCGTAGGAAACAGAGTTTTCAATAAGCCACGTACAGTACCAGTCAGAAGGTTGGACACACCTACTCATTCAAGGATTTTTATTTATTTTTACTATTTTCTACATTGTAGAATAATAGTGAAGACATCAAAACTATGAAATAACACATATGGAATCATGTAGTAACCAAAAAAGCGTTAAACAAATCAAAATATATTTGAGATTTGAGATTCTTCAAAGTGGCCACCCTTTGCCTTGATGACAGCGTTGAACACTCTTGACATGTTATTTCATAGTTTTGATGTCTTCAGTATTATGTAGAAAATAGTAAAGAAAACCCCTGGAATGAGTAGGTGTGTCCAAACTGTTGACTGGTGCAGTATGTCAAATATTACAATATCACACACAACCCCAGGAGAGTTCAAATTACAATAAACATAACATTATTTAACATAATCCAGCAGAACTGTTAAAAGAGTAAGATTAAAATGTTAATGCCTAGGCTAAACTAAATTAGAGAGGCCTGAAAACAGCTGTGTTTTGTTACTTATTAGGCCTGATTAAAATGTTAATGCCTAGGCTAAACTAAATTAGAGAGGCCTGAAAACAGCTGTGTTTTGTTACTTATTAGGCCTGATTAAAATGTTAATGCCTAGGCTAAACTAAATTAGAGAGGCCTGAAAACAATTGTGTTTCATTTATTAATTAAAATGTTCAAACAAATAGCCTATAGGACAGGTCGTTCGCAAATTATATTATACAAATATTATATTTTGAAGTTGTCTTTTATTACTGTGTAGACAACTTGTTCTTCTAGGCTAAATGTTATTTTCATTTTATTTATGATATTAATTTATGATTTACAATATTTTCCTTTAAAAAAATAACCTTTTGTGTTGGTATAAGACCATTGTTTTACTTTATTTTACTATAACTTTATAGGTTAATTTCTATTCTGTTGAGATGATTTACAATAATGTAAATATGATTTTGAGCACCGTGTGTGGATGCCTAATGCATTACACACCCAATGCATATGGATGCCCGGTAAATTTCTCAAATGTTCGGTAAATTTAAATCTTGCCGTTCACGTTGTCCAGCGTCACATTTTCCTGACGGAAACCCTGGTGTAGACTAACAGTGAAATGCTGACTGGCCCTTCCCAACAATGCAGAGAGAAACAAAGACAAAGAATAGACAAATAACAACACAGGGAATAACTGCATAATGAGTAACGATAACCTGGCTATATACACGGGGTACCAGTACCGAGTCCATTTGCAGGGGAACGAGGTCATTGAGGTAGATATAGACACATAGGAAGGGACAAAGTGACGAGGCAACAGGATAGATAATAAACACAATGAAGTGGGAAGGTGGTATTTACAACATACGACTGGGAAAACGCCGGTTGAACAGCCCTCTAACTGGTAATTACTAATGGTAAACCCATCTATCATCCCCAGGCTTCCCACCTGCACCTCTCTGAAGTCATTTGTCAACAAAAAAGACAGCAAGCATCTTCAGCAGTTGTTGTTTATAGTGAGAACTAAATGAAAATTGCTGTCACAAAATGTATTCTGTTCATCTCCCTTTTGATTTAGAAAGTGAAAGCAGCTCTGGATATACTTTTCATGAGCAGAAAGCAGCCTTCTAATGACCTCCACGTTTGATGGAGTTCAAAACGTTTGGTCTGCTTCTTGTTTTAATTTTTGCCATGGAAAAATATACTGCGATACTGTTATTATATTTATGACTTCACACTTGGTTCTGAACGCATCATAAGGCCCAGAGTTTTTCCTGGTCAGGTAAAATGGGAAAAAGTCAGGTCCTTAGGTTTACTACCACAATAGCACTGTCCATGCAGAGAGCTCAAATATTATAGAATGTGAGAGGCAGATGTGCTACTTGACAGCTAATTCACGTAATGGCCTGTAAACAAAAAACTCTCTGTAGAGAGTGTAACAGCATGTCTGAACTTGTCTGAAGTGTCGGTCTTTGAGGTATGGGCACTGACCTATACTCAGTGTGTGGCAATCCAGATGGGCTCCTTCATGATGGGACCAGCATTTGATGATAGCCTCATTGCTAAAAGTCTTGGCACCTTACCTACCTCTATCATTATCCATTCATCCTCATCCCTCGTTCTCACCTCCCCTGGTGCTCAAAGAGATAAGACTACAGACCATTTTAGATGAGGGAGAATTGAATGGGTTTGAGATGTGTGTGTGTGTGTGTGTGTGTGTGTGTGTGTGTGTGTGTGTGTGTGTGTGTGTGTGTGTGTGTGTGTGTGTGTGTGTGTGTGTGTGTGTGTGTGTGTGTGTTTGTGTGTGTGTGTGTGTGTGTGTGTGTGTGTGTGTGTGTGTGTGTGTGTGTGTGTGTGTGTGTGTGTGTGTGTGTGTGTGGCAACGTGCGGGAGGTAGAGTTGGGTTCATTTCCGACTCATTTACCTCCAGCTCATCCTTCTTGCTGAGCCAATCAGAGTCCTCAGAGACCGTCTGGATCTCCAGCAGAGCCCAGAGAACCCATCTCATCTCATATCATCTCATCGCAGAAGAGCACACACACACACCAGCAGCGTAGCCTAGTGGTTAGAACGTTGGACTAGTAACCGGAAGGTTGCGAGTTCAAACCCCCGAGCTGACCAGGTACAAATCTGTCGTTCTGCCCCTGAACAGGCAGTTAACCCACTGTTCCCAGGCCGTCATTGAAAATAAGAATGTGTTCTTAACTGACTTGCCTGGTTAAATAAAGGTAAAATAAAAAAATTAAAATCATACACACAGTCACAAACAAACACACACACTCACCATATAGATATAAAAATCTTACACACACACACACACTCACCGCATGTGCACTCTACAAACAACACACTTATACCCCCTATCAACACACCCAGAACGAACATTGCCTTATAATGCGTGAGAGGACCACCCTGCAAGGCGATGGATGACGCCAGTCCTGCTGTGTGTGACACCAGGCTCACGGGTGAGATTATAGAGACAATCTACTTCAGCCACAACAGTCATCTCATCAAGCACAAAGCAATTACCCCCAATCACACTCTGACGGTGTTGTTCACAGAGAGACAGAGACAGAGAGAGAGACAGAGAGAGAGACAGAGAGAAAGAGGATGAATAGACTAGAATGAGAGAGTAGAGAAGGGGGAGAAATGGAGATGCAGAAGAAGGATGGAGGGAGAAAGGGAGGGGGAGAGGAGAAAATGGGAGGAACATAGGCAGGTTTTTTTTCTGCCATTGAAATCCTTAGGTGTAAAGATTTTTTTATTTATTGCAATACATTTTTTTATTGAATTGCAGGAAATTAAAATGTTGCTGCTTTACAACTGCAACCTTTTCTCTCAGCTCCATGGCAGAATGTGTAGAATTACAGGAAATAAGCTATAAAACTGCAGAAATGCCTCCCAGCTCCATGGAGAAATATGTAGAATTTCCAGAAATAGGTATAAATACACAAAAATGTCTCTACACCACCAAGCCTCTAAAATGTTCTCTGAAATTCAGCTGTGTCAACTGTGCCCCCTGCCACCACCCCCTGCCACCACCCACTGCCCCGCCCCCCTGCCACCACCCTCTGCCACCACCCCTGCCCCGCCCCCTGCCACCACCCTCTGCCACCACCCCCTGCCACCACCCTCTGCCACCATCCCCTGCCCCGCCCCCTGCCACCACGCCCTGCCCCGCCCCCTGCCACCACCCCCTGCCACCACCCACTGCCCCGCCCCCCTGCCACCACCCTCTGCCACCACCCCCTGCCCCGCCCCCTGCCACCACCCTCTGCCACCACCCCCTGCCACCACCCTCTGCCACCACCCCCTGCCCCGCCCCTGCCACCACCCCCTGCCCCCCCCCTGCCACCACCTCTGCCACCACCCTCTGCCACCACCCCCTGCCCCGCCCCCTGCCACACCCACCACCTAAGCCCCTTTTAGCTCCAGAAGAAAAGCAGATGGGGGTAAGGAATAGAGGTTAATGATGAGAGGTAAAGAAGAGATGGAAGAGTACAATGAAGAGTGAGTGGCATCAGGGCAGGATGGGGAGAGAGAAGTGGAGAATGGAGAGAGCGGAGGAGTGGAGGAGTGATGCGTGTCCTGTGTTCCAGGGGTCTGAGCAGAGTGAGCAGCAGGGCAGGATGGGGAGAGAGAAGTGGAGAATGGAGAGAGTAGAGGAGTGGAGGAGTGATGCGTGTCCTGTGTTCCAGGGGTCTGAGCAGAGTGAGCAGCAGGGCAGGATGGGGAGAGAGAAGTGGAGAATGGAGAGAGTGGAGGAGTGGAGGAGTGGAGAATGGAGAGAGTAGAGGAGTGGAGGAGTGATGCGTGTCCTGTGTTCCAGGGGTCTGAGCAGAGTGAGCAGCAGGGCAGGATGGGGAGAGAGAAGTGGAGAATGGAGAGAGTAGAGGAGTGGAGGAGTGGAGAATGGAGAGAGTGGAGGAGTGGAGAAGTGGAGAATGGAGAGAGTAGAGGAGTGGAGGAGTGGAGAATGGAGAGAGTGGAGGAGTGGAGGAGTGGAGAATGGAGAGAGTGGAGGAGTGGAGGAGTGGAGAATGGAGAGAGTGGAGGAGTGGAGGAGTGGAGAATGGAGAGAGTGGAGGAGTGGAGAATGGAGAGAGTAGAGGAGTGGAGGAGTGGAGAATGGAGAGAGTAGAGGAGTAGAGGAGTGGAGAATGGAGAGAGTGGAGGAGTGGAGGAGTGGAGAATGGAGAGAGTGGAGGAGTGGAGAATGGAGAGAGTAGAGGAGTGGAGGAGTGGAGAATGGAGAGAGTAGAGGAGTAGAGGAGTGGAGAATGGAGAGAGTGGAGGAGTGGAGGAGTGGAGAATGGAGAGAGTAGAGGAGTGGAGGAGTGGAGAATGGAGAGAGTGGAGGAGTGGACAATGGAGAGAGTAGAGGAGTGGAGGAGTGGAGAATGGAGAGAGTAGAGGAGTGGAGGAGTGGAGAATGGAGAGAGTAGAGTAGTGGAGAATGGATTGAGTGGAGGAGTGGAGGAGTGATGCGTGTACTGTGTTCCAGGGGTCTGAGCAGAGTGAGCAGCAGGGCAGGATGGGGAGAGAGAAGTGGAGAATGGAGAGAGTAGAGGAGTGGAGGAGTGATGCGTGTCCTGTGTTCCAGGGGTCTGAGCAGAGTGAGCAGCAGGGCAGGATGGGGAGAGAGAAGTGGAGAATGGAGAGAGTGGAGGAGTGGAGGAGTGGAGAATGGAGAGAGTAGAGGAGTGGAGGAGTGGAGAGAGTAGAGGAGTGATGCGTGTCCTGTGTTCCAGGGGTCTGAGCAGAGTGAGCAGCAGGGCAGGATGGGGAGAGAGAAGTGGAGAATGGAGAGAGTAGAGGAGTGGAGGAGTGGAGAATGGAGAGCGAAGGAGTGGAGGAGTGATGCGTGTCCTGTGTTCCAGGGGTCTGAGCAGAGTGAGCAGCAGCCGTGCAGTTGTGAGCTGCAGAGCAATTACACTTATCTACTCGTTAACAACCAGGGTAATTGACTACATGGGTCTGCACTGATACACTGAGCGAGAGACGGATATAGAGGGAGAGAATGGGAGGGGGAGGGGGAGAGGTAATGAGAGAGAGGGGGGAGAGAGAGAGAAAGGTGGAGAATGACAGCGGTGAGGGAAGAGCTGGGGAAAAGGGAAAGAACGGGGAAAGGGGAGGAGGATGAGAGGAGAACAAGAATGGGAGGGAGAGTAGCAGAGTGAATAAGTGGATGAGAAAGGTGTGTGTGTGTGTGTGTGTGCATGTGTGTGCATGTGTGTGTGTGTGTGTGTGTGTGTGTGTGTGTGTGTGTGTGTGTGTGTGTGTGTGTGTGTGTGTGTGTGTGTGTGTGTGTGTGTGTGTGTGTGTGTGTGTGTGTGTGTGTGTGTGTGGAGTGATTGATGGGACTGGTTCTGCAGGGCTGGTGAAAGAGCTTGCTAGACCGCCTTCACACAGGGAGGTACTTAGAGACAGCATATACCTATAGACACATACTGTATATTCACAATGACAAACTCATCTGCCTCCACTGACACACACAGAAACAAAGGGAGTCCTTACACTAGTATCTGGTCCTAGAAGTGCTCTGCCTCCACTGACACACTAGCAGAAACAAAGGGAAACCTTACACTGGTATCTGGTCCTAGAAGTGCTCTGCCTCCACTGACACACTAGCAGAAACAAAGGGAAACCTTACACTAGTATCTGGTCCTAGAAGTGCTCTGCCTCCACTGACACACTAGCAGAAACAAAGGGAATCCTTACACTAGTATCTGCTCCTAGAAGTGCTCTGCCTCCACTGACACACTAGCAGAAACAAAGGGAAACCTTACACTAGTATCTGGTCCTAGAAGTGCTCTGCCTCCACTGACACACTAGCA
>NC_068451.1:22692338-22705878 GCF_023373465.1 Oncorhynchus keta | reverse complement strand
AACAAAGGGAATCCTTACAAAGGGAATCCTTACACTAGTATCTGGTCCTAGAAGTGCTCTGCCTCCACTGACACACTAGCAGAAACAAAGGGAATCCTTACACTAGTATCTGGTCCTAGAAGTGCTCTGCCTCCACTGACACACTAGCAGAAACAAAGGGAATCCTTACACTAGTATCTGGTCCTACTGAGAGTGCTGGTCTGAAGTGCTCTGCCTCCACTGACACACTAGCAGAAACACACTGACACACTAGCAGAAACAAAGGAAACCTTACACTAGTATCTGGTCCTAGAAGTGCTCTGCCTCCACTGACACACTAGCAGAGAACAAAGGGAATCCTTACACTAGTATCTGGTCCTAGAAGTGCTCTGCCTCCACTGACACACTAGCAGAAACAAAGGGAATCCTTACACTAGTATCTGGTCCTAGAAGTGCTCTGTATGTAACGTGCAACGTTTCAACACTGACTGAGTCGTCGTCAGGACACACTTTTAACCCAATAATATTACACAGCATGTAAAACTGGCTTCCTGGGACTAGGTGACACACTGATGCCAGCTCAGCAGTTTCTCTGGGGCAGCTCGCAGGACTCGTCTACAGCATGTCGTACTACTCTAATGACTGTCCAGGACATTTAATAGAGCAGGGCTGAAACACGGACAACATATTGCTATAGGCCTACAAGTCTTGATTCAACTAACTCAACTAATCATCAAACCCTTGATTAGTTGAATCAGGTGTGCTTGTGTGGGACCGGAGTTGAGAAACACTGGTCTAGTATGTGATTCGACTCGCTCTGTCACTGCAATAAGGTGCAATGGCTTTGTCTTTCATGGAACGCAGCACGAGACACCTTCAGTAGCAGGAACATGTCGCACCCTGGTCCTCACTGTATCCCTGTGAATCCCTGATCTTCCCTGTTCCTCTGTCACTGCCTCTCTGTTCCTCCCTGTTCCTTTGTCTCCCTTTCCTCATGTTCCTCCCTGAACTGTTCCTCTCTGTTCCTCCCTGATCCTCACTGACACCTTCTGTACCTCCCTGTTCCTCCCTGATCCTCCCTGACCTCCCTGATGTTCCTCCCTGCCTCCCTGACCTCCCTGTTCTGTTCCTCCCTGATCCTCCCTGACTGTTCCTCCCTGTTCCTCCCTGATCTTCCCTGTTCCTCTCCTCCCTGATCTTCCCTGTTCCTCCCTGTTCTTCCTCCCTGTTCCTCCCTCATCCTCTCTGTTCCTCCCTGATCCCCTCTCTGTTCCTTCTCTGTTCCTCCCTGTCCTCCTGTTCCTCCCTGTTCCTCCCTGATCCCCTCTGTTCCTCCCTGTTCCTCCCTGTTCCTCCTGCTGATCCTCCCTGTTCCCTGATCCTCCTGTTCCTCCCTGATCCTCCCTGTTCCTGTTCCTCTCCTGTTCCTCTCCCTGTTCCTCCCTGATCCTCCCTGATCCTCCCTCCTCCTTTCCTGTTCCTCCCTGATCCTCCCTGATCCTCCCTGTTCCTCTCTGATCCTCCCTGTTCCTCCCTGATCCTCCCTGATCCTCCCTGATCCTCTCTGTTCCTCCCTGTTCCTCCCTGATCTTCCCTGTTCCTCTCTGATCCTCCCTGATCTTCCCTGCTCCTCTCTGTTCCTCCCTGTTCGTCTCTGATCCTCCCTGTTCCTCCCTCATCCTCTCTGTTCCTCCCTGATCTTCCCTGTTCCTCTCTGTTCCTCCCTGTTCCTCTCTGTTCCTCCCTGATCCTCTCTGTTCCTCCCTGTTCCTCCCTGATCCCCTCTGTTCCTCCCTGTTCCTCCCTGTTCCTCTCTGATCCTCCCTGTTCCTGCCTGTTCCTCCCTGATCCTCCCTGATCCTCCCTGTTCCTCTCTGTTCCTCCCTGTTCCTCTCTGATCCTCCCTGTTCCTTCCCTGTTCCTCCCTGATCCTCCCTGTTCCTCCCTGTTCCTCCTGTTCTCCCTGTTCCCTGTTCCTCCCTGATCCTCCCTGATCTTCCCTGTTCCTCCCTGATCTTCCCTGTTCCTCCCTGTTCCTCCCTGTTCCTCCCTGTTCCTCTCTGATCCTCCCTGATCTTCCCTGTTCCTCCCTGATCCTCTCTGTTCTTCTCTGTTCCTCTCTGTTCCTCCCTGTTCCTCACTGTTCCTCCCTGATCCTTCCTTTTCCTCTCTGTTCCTCCCTGATCCTCCCTGTTCCTCCCTGATCCTTCCTTTTCCTCTCTGTTCCTCCCCGATCCTCTCTGTTCCTCTCTGTTCCTCCCTGATCCTCTCTGTTCCTCCCTGATCCTTCCTTTTCCTCTCTGTTCCTCCCTGATCCCCCCTGTTCCTCTCTGTTCCTCCCTGATCCTCTCTGTACCTCCATGTTCCTCCCTGATCCTCCCTGTTCCTCCTTGTTCCTCTCTGTTCCTCCCTGATCCTCCCTGTTGCTCCCTGATCCTCCCTGTTGCTCCCTGATCTTCCCTGTTCCTCCCTGATCTTCCCTGTTCCTCCCTGTTCCTCTCTGATCTTCCCTGTTCCTCCCTGATCCTCTCTGTTCTTCTCTGTTCCTCCCTGATCCTCTCTGTACCTCCATGTTCCTCCCTGATCCTCCCTGTTCCTCCTTGTTCCTCTCTGTTCCTCCCTGATCCTCCCTGTTGCTCCCTGTTCCTCCCTGATCCTCTCTGTACCTCCATGTTCCTCTCTGATCCTCCCTGTTCCTCCTTGTTCCTCTCTGTTCCTCCCTGATCCTCCCTGTTGCTCCCTGATCTTCCCTGTTCCTCCCTGATCTTCCCTGTTCCTCCCTGTTCCTCTCTGATCTTCCCTGTTCCTCCCTGTTCTTCTCTGTTCTTCTCTGTTCCTCTCTGTTCCTCCCTGTTCCTCACTGTTCCTCCCTGATCCTCTCTGTTCCTCTCTGTTCCTCCCTGATCCTCTCTGTTCCTCCCTGATCCTTCCTTTTCCTCTCTGTTCCTCCCTGATCCTCCCTGTTCCTCTCTGTTCCTCCCTGATCCTCTCTGTACCTCCCTGTTCCTCCCTGATCCTCCCTCCTCCTCCCTGTTCCTCCCTGATCCTCCCTGTTCCTCTCTGATCCTCTCTGATCCTCCCTGATCCTCCCTGATCCTCCCTGTTCCTCCCTGATCCTCTCTGTTCCTCTCTGTTCCTCCCTGATCCTTCCTGTTCCTCTCTGCTCCTCCCTGTTCCTCCCTGTGCTCCTGTGATGTAGGGGGGGGGGCTCATTACCTTGACATGATACCTCAACATCATTCCTCTGATCTAACACAAGCCTGGTCTAAGCTAGGCTCACCAGGTGGGTGGCAGCAGGCCTCAACATGAGAGATGGAAATTGAGAGAAAGAGAGAACGTGTGAGTGAGAGAGAACATGTGAGTGAGAGAGAGAGAACGTGTGAGTGAGAGAGAAAGAGAGAACGTGTGATGTGAGTGAGAGAGAGAGAGAGAGAGAGAGAGAGAGAGAGAGAGAGAGAGAGAGAGAGAGAGAAGAGAGAACGTGTGAGTGAGAGAGAGAGGCAGGGTTGGGGGGTATTTGTCTACTGTGATGATGGCTGGCTGAATTTTCCCCTCAGAAATACATTGCCCCCTGTTGCATCACGAGCAAAGCAAGAGTATGAGAGAAAGGACGGAGAACATAGGGAGAAAAGGAGAGAAGAAAGCTCTCTCTATTACTCCTACAACTCTGTCACTTTTTACTCCCCTCTCTCCCCCCCTCTCCCTCCCCACAGTCCCCCCCTCTCTCCTCTCCCATCATAGCTGAGCTGGTAGTGTAGGGGGATTTACAAAGTCATTCTGAAAGTGGAAGTGGTTCTTCTGTTCCAACGGTTGCCCAAGTTGAGCCAATAAGATTGGCTCTTTGAATGCCCATCTTAGAAACAGCCCTGAACCCCCTCCTAAACACACATACATACACACACAGCTGCACAGACAGGGGCCTACACGCTAGACAGGAACAGGAAATGGCTTTTCTCCGTTTGACGTGCCACAAACAAACTGCATGCTGCAGGCCCATTTCTGATAGCTCTCCCCCAGTACTCCACAGGAGTGACTCTCCATGAATATGGAGATGAGGATTTGGAGAGAAAGAGAGCGAGACAGAGAGAGAGACAGACAGAGGGGCAGAGAGAGAGAGAGAGAGAGAGAGAGAGAGAGAGAGAGAGAGAGAGAGAGAGAGAGAGAGAGAGAGAGAGAGAGAGAGAGAGAAAGAGAGAGAGAGAGAGAAGAGAGAGAGAGAAAAGAGAGATTGAGATAGAGAGAGAAAGAGAGAGAGATAGAGAGAGAAAGAGAGAGAGACAGAGAGAGAGGAGAGAGATAGAGAGAAAACAGATAATTACTTAACACATTGAGAATTAACAAAAACAGAGCAAACTAGAATGCTATTTGGCCCGAGAGAGACACAGAGAATACCTGACCACTGACTGACCCAAAATTAAGGAAAGCTTTGACTATGAGAGAGCATAGCCTTGCTAGAGAGACATGAAGAGAAGACAGGCTATGTGCTCACTGACAAAATGAGGTGGAAACTGAGCTGCACTTCCTAACCTCCTGCCCAATGTATGACCATATTAGAGAGACATATTTCCCCAGATCACACAGATCCACAAAGAGAAAACATATCCAATTTTGAAAAACTCCCATACCTACTGGGTGAAATTCCACAGTGTGCCATCACAGCAGCAAGAACCTGAGAGAAAAGGGCAACCAGTGAGATAGAGCTTATTTATTTTATCTTGTGTCCTTTAATTATTTGAATATGTGTAGAGAGTAGAGACTTTAGAGTTTTAGAGTTTACTGTTAGTTTTTCACTTTATATATTCACTTTGTATGTTGTCTAGAGAATGTTAACACATGTTTCCCAGAATTGAATTGAATTGAGAGAGAGAGAGAGAGAGAGAGAGAGAGAGAGAGAGAGACAGAGAGACAGAGAGACAGAGAGAGAGAGAGAGAGACAGAGAGAGAGAGAGCAGAGAGAAGAGAGAGAGAGAGAAGAGAAGAGAGAGAGAGAGAGAGAGAGCAGCTGGGTTCCGGGGTAGCTTTACCTGACTACACTCTGGGACCTGGTGGGATTTACGCACTGGATTTAGACTACCTTGTGTGTGTGTGTGTGTGTGTGTGTGTGTGTGTGTGTGTGTGGCAGCATCAGTGCTGTTGAGCCAGTCAAGGGGTCACTGTAGAAAAAGTTCAAGGCTGCTCCCACTATCGTCCTCAATACCTCTTCTCCTTCACACAGATCCCTCTCACACCTGAACAGCTTTCTCCCTCTTTCCTGCTCACAGTCGGCGCACACACACACACACACAACACACACAACACACACAACACACACACCAACACACACACACACACACACACACACACACACACACACACACACACACACACACACACACACACACACACACACACACACACACACACACACACACACACACACACACACACACACACTGTCCTGTTTCCTCACCTGACTGCACAGTATAACACTCATCCACTTGGCTCCCTCCATTATAAATCTATAGGTTTCTCTATCTCACAGGCATCCATGTATATTCAGGGCCATTTACAGAGCATTCAGAAAGTATTCAGACCCCTTGACTTTTTCCACATTTTGTACGTTTTAGCCTTATTCTAAAATTGATTTTATTTTTTTATCACCTGAATCTACAAACAATACCCCATAACGACAAAGCAAAAACAGTTTTAAAAAAAATGTTTGCAAATATATTCTGTTTGGACTTTGCAACCAGCTCTAAGAAGAGTCTTGGTGGTTCCAAATTTCTTCCATTTAAGAATGATGGAGGCCACTGTCTTCTTGGGGACCTTCAATGCTGCAGACATTTTCTGGTATCCTTCCCCAGATCTGTGGTTCGACACGATTCTCTCGGAGTTCTAAGGACAATTCCTTCAACCTCATAGCTTGTCTTTTGCTCTGACATGCAGTGTCAACTGTAAGGAACTTATATAGACAGGTGTGTGCCTTTCCAAATCATGTCCAATCATTTGAATTGACCACAGAAGGACTCCAATCAAGTTATAGAAACATCTCAAGGATGATCAACGGTAGCAGGATGCATCTGAGCTCAATTTCGAGTCTCATAGCAAAGGGTCTGAATACTTATGTAAATATGGTATTTGCAAAAATGTCTAAAAAACGGTTTCGCTTTGTCATTATGGGGTATTGTGTGTAGATTGATGAGAAAAATGTTTAATTTAATCCATTTTAGAATAAGGCTTTAACGTACCGAAATGTGGAAAAAGTCAAGTGGTCTGAATACTTTCCGAATGCACTGTATGTTGGGGAGATAGGAATCTCTGTAGCACAGTGCCGCAGGGCTATACTATATGGATTATGGATTGGATGGAATGTGCAGAGATAGGGGGTCAGGGAAGGTCAGAAAGGACTGCAAGTCTCTGTCATGCCCTTCCTGACTTCTCATGTTATCCTTGGTAATGACCATCATTGTTATCATCACTATCATCATCGTCAACATAATTATCAACATCGATGTCATATCCCTGTCATGCCCTTTTCAGAGTTTTAATCTAGTCTTGCTGATAATTTTCATTTATTTCACCTTTATTTAACCAGGTAGGCTAGTTGAGAACAAGTTATCATTTACAACTGCGACCTGGCCAAGATAAAGCATAGCAGTGTGAACAGACAACACAGAGTTACACATGGAGTAAACAATTAACAAGTCAATAACACAGTAGGGGAAAAGAAAAATATATATATACATTGTGTGCAAAAGGCATGAGGAGGTAGGCGAATAATTACAATTTTGCAGATTAACACTGGAGTGATAAATGATCAGATGGTCATGTATAGGTAGAGATACTGGTGTGCAAAAGAGCAGAAAAGTAAATAAATATAAACAGTATGGGGATGAGGTAGGTAAATTGGGTGGGCTATTTACCGATAGACTATGTACAGCTGCAGCGATCGGTTAGCTGCTCAGATAGCAGATGTTTGAAGTTGGTGAGGGAGATAAAAGTCTCCAACTTCAGCGATTTTTGCAATTCGTTCCAGTCACAGGCGGCAGAGATCTGGAACGAAAGGCGGCCAAATGAGGTGTTGGCTTTAGGGATGATCAGTGAAATACACCTGCTGGAGCGCGTGCTACGGGTGGGTGTTGCCATCGTGACCAGTGAACTGAGATAAGGCGGAGCTTTACCTAGCATGGACTTATAGATGACCTGGAGCCAGTGGGTCTGGCGACGAATATGTAGCGAGGGCCAGCCGACTAGAGCATACAGGTCGCAGTGGTGGGTGGTATAAGGTGCTTTAGTAACAAAACGGATGGCACTGTGATAAACTGCATCCAGTTTGCTGAGTAGAGTATTGGAAGCTATTTTGTAGATGACATCGCCGAAGTCGAGGATCGGTAGGATAGTCAGTTTTACTGGGGTAAGTTTGGCGGTGTGAGTGAAGGAGGCTTTGTTGCGGAATAGAAAGCCGACTAGATTTGATTTTAGATTGGAGATGTTTGATATGAGTCTGGAAGGAGAGTTTACAGTCTAGCCAGACACCTAAGTACTTATAGATCTCCACATATTCTAGGTCGGAACCATCCAGGGTGGTGATGCTAGTCGGGCGTGCGGGTGCAGGCAGCGAACGGTTGAAAAGCATGCATTTGGTTTTACTAGCGTTTAAGAGCAGTTGGAGGCCACGGAAGGAATGTTGCATGGCGTTGAAGCTTGTTTGGAGGTTAGATAGCACAGTGTCCAAGGAAGGGCCGGAAGTATACAGAATGGTGTCGTCTACGTAGAGGTGGATCAGGGAATCGCCCGCAGCAAGAGCAACATCATTGATATATACAGAGAAAAGAGTCGGCCCGAGAATTGAACCCCATAGAGACTGCCAGAGGACCGGCAAGGCAGTCATTAGAAAAACCGAGGCCATCATCATCATCATCATCATCATCATCACTCCAGGAGTCTCAGCATAGTTGCTATCTTCTCATTTCCTCCTGTGTCTACTGATGAAGGCCACAACCATTAATTACATCCAAAGGTATTTTCTGAATACTGCACTACGTGAGACCAAGTCCATTCCCATTCTAATGACAGTGTGTTTGTTTGGCCTGTTGGCTCAGGCCCTAATGGTGCAAGAGACATCATTAAAATGACTTACAGATGTAATCCTTCACCTTTTTCCCTCTCTCACCCCAAAATAACGTGCTCTTTCTTTCACCCATTCTCACTCATTTCCTCCTCAGGTTAAATGTTTCTCCCTGCACACACACCTTATGCATCTCATAACCTCTGACATCCTCTCATCCCTTGCCTTCTCTCCCTCGCTCATTCTCTCAGTAATTAAGGGGATACTGTTGGTAATTCGAATAATTTCTGGTCTCTGGCTCAAATGCTATCACCCAGTAAGCAAAAGGACGTTGAAAAGACAATAAGGTGCTGAGTGAAATGTTAAAATAAGTAATTTTTGCGGACATCGAAAATAGGTATTTAAAATAGGTAAAATATATCTTATACGGACATCAAAAAGGTGCCTTAAATGGATGTTGAAAAGATGTATTTTAAGAGATGTCTTATATGGATGTTGAAAAGATGTCTTTTAAGAGATCTCTTATATCGATGTTGAAAAGACGTCTTATGTGGACATTTAAAAACATAATTTAACAACATTGAAAATATATTTTTCAGTCATTGATTCTATCCACACATTTCAACTGCAAATACAGTACCAGTCAAACGTTTGGACCCACGTACTGTAGACCGTCATTGTAAATAAGAATTTGTTCTTAACTGACTTGCCTAGTTAAATAAAAGGTTAAAAAAAAAATATATATATATATATATATACAAAAATAAACCTACTCATTCAAGGGTTTTTCTTTATTTTTACTGGCCTCCACAATCACCTGACCTCAACCCAATTTAGATGGTTTGGGATGAGTCGGACCGCAGAGTGAAGGAAAAGCAGCCAACAAGTGCTCAGCATATGTGGGAACTCCTTCAAGACTGATGAAAAAGCCTTCCAGGTGAAGCTGGTTGAGAGAATGCCAAGAGTGTGCAAAGCTGTCATCAAGGAAAAGGATGGCTACTTTGAAGAATCTCAAATATAAAATATATTTAGATTTGTTTAACACTTATTTTGGTTATTACATGATTCCATATGTATTATTTCATAGTGTTGATGTCCTCACTATTATTCTACAATGTAGAAATAAAAATGAAGACAAATCCTGGATTTGTAGGTGTCCAACCTTTTGGCTGGTACTGTACATTCTCAATGAAGTAAGCATTATATCACAACAATATAGGAAAGAGGAGCCAACTGAAGACTACAACAGAATATTTATTATTGAACCAATCTGTCACATGCACTTATGTGAGCTTTTTCAAAAGCTTTAATACTGGCAGCAACGATGTTCAACCAACAGAACACTTCAACTGCAATAACACTCAGTAACGGTAACAGATGTTCTTATTTTCTTGCTATAACTGTGATATGTTGTTGTTTATCTACCTTAGTTGAATGCACTGAATGTCAGTCGCTCTGGATAAGAACGTCTGCTGTATGACCAAAGTGTAAAAGTTAAAACAAACATTATTCTAATGAGCTCCACCCCCAAACAAGTACATATTTGGTCGGTGTGGACCATATCCAAATCTGAAAGAATCATAGACGTCTAAGCAGTTTTACAAGTTTGAACATCACGTTACAGTATGGCAGATTAGTTAAGCAATAAGGCCTGAGGTGGTGTGGTATATGGCCAATATACCACGGCTAAGGGCTGTTCTTATGCACAACACAATGCAAAGTGCCTGGACACAGCCCTTGGCCGTGGTATATTGGCCATATAACACAAACCCTGAGGTACCGTATTGCTATTATAAACGGGTTAACAATGTAATTAGAGCATTATATAAATAAATGTTGTCATACCCGTGGTATACCAATCAGGTATACCTGTCAGCCAATCAGCATTCAGGACTCGAACCACCCAGTTTATAATACATTATAGAGCACAGTAGGGTATGGTACAGGACAGTCAAGTTTTCTTCAGTAGAGCAGAGCATAGTAGAGTACAGCAGAATACATTAAAGTTAAATTCAGTAGAGTAGGCCACAGTAGAGTTAAATTCAGTAGAGTAGGCCACAGTAGAGTTAAATTCAGTAGAGTACAGTAGAATACAGTAGAGTTAAATTCAGTAGAGTACAGTAGAATACAGTAGAGTTAAATTCAGTAGAGTAGGCCACAGTAGAGTTATATTCAGTAGAGTACAGTAGAATACAGTAGAGTTAAATTCAGTAGAGTACAGTAGAATACAGTAGAGTTAAATTCAGTAGAGTAGGCCACAGTAGAGTTAAATTCAGTATAGTACAGTAGAATACAGTAGAGTTAAATTCAGTAGAGTAGGCCACAGTAGAGTTAAATTCAGTAGAGTAGGCCACAGTAGAGTTAAATTCAGTAGAGTAGGCCACAGTAGAGTTAAATTCAGTAGAGTAGGCCACAGTAGAGTTTAATTCAGTAGAGTACAGTAGAATACAGTAAAGTTTAATTTAGTAGAGTACAGTAGCGTTTCATTCAGTAGGGTACAGTAGAATACAGTACAGTTTCATTCAGTAGAGTACAGTAGAATACAAAAGAGTTTAATTCAGTAGAGTACAGTAGAGTTTAATTCAGTAGAGTAGAATACAGTAAAGTTTCATTTAGTAGAGTACAGTAGTTTCATTCAGTAGAGTACAGTAGAGTACAGTAGAGTTTCATTCAGTAGGGTACAGTAGAATACAGTACAGTTTCATTCAGTAGAGTACAGTAGAGTACAGTAGAGTTTCATTCAGTAAAGTACAGTACATTACAGTACAGTAAGGTAAAATCAGTAGAGTACAGTTTTGTTCAGTAGCGTAGACTACATTAGAGTACTGCACTATACTTTTATTTACTGTACACTGTACTCTGCTTTCCAAACTTGTGAAACATAGATGTCTATTATTTGTTTAGATTATTCTTTTTTAAATCAACATCCATGGACGTTGCAATCAAGTCCGGGACAAATAAATGCTTAGTGTGATCTGTCTCTTTTCTCCCACTGTTCCCCTCCCTCCATCCAATCTCTCTTTTCTCCCACTGTTCCCCTCCCTCCCTCCATCCAAACTCTCTTTTCTCCCACTGTTCCCCTCCCTCCATCCATCCAATCTCTCTTTTCTCCCACTGTTCCCCTCCCTCCATCCAATCTCTCTTTTCTCCCACTGTTCCCTCCCTCCATCCATCCATCCCCTCCCTCCATCCAATCTCTCTTTTCTCCCACTGTTCCCCTCCCTCCATCCATCCAATCTCTCTTTTCTCCCACTGTTCCCCTCCCTCCATCCAATCTCTCTTTTCTCCCACTGTTCCCCTCCCTCCATCCATCCAATCTCTCTTTTCTCCCACTGTTCCCCTCCCTCCATCCATCCAATCTCTCTTTTCTCCCACTGTTCCCCTCCATCCATCCAATCTCTCTTTTCTCCCACTGTTCCCCTCCCTCCATCCAATCTCTCTTTTCTCCCACTGTTCCCCTCCATCCATCCAATCTCTCTTTTCTCCCACTGTTCCCCCCTCCCCATCCAATCTCTCTTTTCTCCCACTGTTCCCCTCCCTCCATCCATCCAATCTCTCTTTCTCCCACTGTTCCCCTCCCTCCCTCCATCCAATCTCTCTTTTCTCCCACTGTTCCCCTCCCTCCCTCCATCCAATCTCTCTTTTCTCCCACTGTTCCCCTCCCTCCCTCCATCCAATCTCTCTTTTCTCCCACTGTTCCCCTCCCTCCATCCAAGCTCTCTTTTCTCCACACTGTTCCCCTCCCTCCATCCTCTCTTTTCTCCCACTGTTCATCCAATCTCTCTTTTCTCCCACTGTTCCCCTCCCTCCATCCAAGCTCTCTTTTCTCCCACTGTTCCCCTCCCTCCATCCAATCTCTCTTTTCTCCCACTGTTCCCCTCCCTCCTCCCTCCATCCAATCTCTCTTTTCTCCCACTGTTCCCCTCCCTCCATCCAATCTCTCTTTTCTCCCACTGTTCCCCTCCCTCCCTCCCTCCCTCCATCCAATCTATCTTTTCTCCCACTGTTCCCCTCCCTCCCTCCCTCCATCCAATCTCTTTTCTCCCACTGTTCCCCTCCCTCCCTCCATCCAATCTCTCTTTTCTCCCACTGTTCCCCTCCCTCCCTCCATCCAATCTCTCTTTTCTCCCACTGTTCCCCTCCCTCCCTCCATCCAATCTATCTTTTCTCCCACTGTTCCCCTCCCTCCATCCAATCTCTCTTTTCTCCCACTGTTCCCCTCCCTCCCTCCATCCAAGCTCTCTTTCCTCTTTCCCCGTTCATCCCCCATGGTTCATCCCCCATGGTTCATCCCCCTCATCCAACCCCACAAAGTCATTACACTCACCATTCCCTTCCACCTACACACACAACATCACTGCCAATATGCAGCCTATACCCACATATCTGTGTGTAAAAACATTGATCCCTCTCGCCTTTCCTTCCTGCCCAGGCTTTTGCCCATGCTTCCCTAGGGGATTGTGTGTGTATGATCGTCTGTGATCGTGTGTGATCGTGTGTGATCGTGTGTGATCGTGTGTGATCGTGTGTGATCGTGTGTGATCGTGTGTGATCGTGTGTGATCGTCTGTGATCGTGTGTGATTGTGTGATTGTGTGTGATCGTGTGTGATCGTGTGTGATCGTCTGTGATCGTGTGTGATTGTGTGTGATCGTGTGTGATCGTGTGTGATCGTGTGTGATCGTCTGTGATCGTGTGTGATTGTGTGTGATCGTGTGTGATCGTGTGTGATCGTGTGTGTCCCGGGGACTGGTTAGCAGTGTGTGTGTGTTTAACAGCAGGGGAACCAAGGCCTAATGGTGATGAATTGGGATAATAACGGATGCCTCTCCACTTCAAATAAAGTGGGTCACGTCTACGAAGCACAGATTAATCTCCACAGAGCTGCATCCACACCCATTACCCTCTCTGTTTTACTAACCAATGGACCAGTTGGAGTGTGTAGATACGTGTGTGTGTGTGTGTGTGTGTGTGTGTGTGTGTGTGTGTGTGTGTGTGTGTGTGTGTGTGTGTGTGTGTGTGTGTGTGTGTGGTGTGTGTGGTGTGTGTGTGTGTGGTTGTGTGTGGTTGTGTGTGTGTGTGTGTGTGTGGTTGTGTGTGTGTGTGTGTGTGTGTGTGTGTGTGTCACAGCCAGTTCATTCATCCTCATCATTATCGGCGTCTTTATCATCGTTGGTGTAACCGTGGAAGAGACAGATGAGATGGAGAAACGGAGAAAAGTTGGACAGAGAAAACAGACATGGTAGCTGTCTAGCTGCAGTTAGATCACTAAGGCCTCTCGCACAGCACTCATCTATCCTCTGCCTGTCTCACTCTATCCATTCCTGTCCTCCATCCCAGAGATGTGGCTATTAAATAGAATTACATCTCTCCTGCATGTTTACATGACGAGACACACGACATAATTGAACGAAAGTCACTTCCAGATACAGCGCTCGTTAAATGTAAATATTGAATCTTGAAAGCAATAACAGGTTGAATTCAAGTAAAGCACGAGTATCTATGAACAGAAGAC
>NC_068451.1:22676909-22687238 GCF_023373465.1 Oncorhynchus keta | reverse complement strand
ACACTGCACATTTAGAGAGAGAGAGGTAGAGCGGAGAGAGGCAGAGAGGCAGAGCGGGAGAGAGAGGTAGAGAGAGAGAGGTAGAGGTAGAGAGGTAGAGAGGAAGAGAGAGAGGAAGAGGTAGAGAGAGAGAGGTAGAGCGAGAGAGGTGAAGAGAGGTAGAGCGAGAGAGAGAGAGGTAGAGAGAGAGGTAGAAAGGTAGAGGTAGAGCGAGAGAGGTAGAGAAGTAGAGGTAGAGAGAGAGAGGTAGAGGTAGAGAGGTAGAGAGGAAGAGAGAGAGGAAGAGGTAGAGAGAGAGAGGTAGAGCGAGAGAGGTAGAGAGGTAGAGCGAGAGAGAGAGAGAGGTAGAGAGAGAGAGGTAGAGCGAGAGAGGTAGAGAGAGTGCAGAGAGATGCTATATGCTACATATACATATGCTACATACATGGCATATTACATACATTATTACACGCATAAGATACATGCCATATCTACACCCAAGATGCAGACATGTGCAAGTCTACATATTACTCAAGAGCATGCTACATATATATGCGTTATCTACATGCTATTCCAGACATGCTACATAAGCGCAGATAAGTAAGAGAGGCAGAGCAGAGAGGCAGAGAGGCAGGTGAGAGGAGAGAGTTGTAGAGGAGAGAGGCAGAGAAGTAGAGAAGCAGAGAGAGAGAGAGAGGCAGAGAGGTGAGATGGAGGAGAGAGAGGTAGAGAGAGAGAGAGGTAGAGAGAGAGAGAGGTAGAGAGAGAGAGAGAGGGGCAGAGAGGCAGAGAGAGGCAGAGAGAGGAGAGAGAGAGAGAGGCAGAGAAGCAGCATATATATATATACATGCGCCACATATATATACATATTATATATATATATATATATATATATATATATATATATTAAATATTTTTTAATATTTACATATTACATATATTACATATTTTTGACATGTTCTTACATATCTTTACTACATACATGCATACATACATGATTTCAGCACATATATGATGCTAAGCATTTACACATAGGTACGCAGAGGAGAGTGCCAGCGAGATGAGGCAGAGCGAGGGCGAGAGGTAGAGAGAGAGAGGCATGAGAGCTAGAGAGAGGCAGAGAGAGGCGAGAGGCAGAGAGAGAGAGGCAGAGAGAGGGCGAGGTAGAGAGAGCGAGAGAGCAGAGAGAGAGAGCAGAGAGCAGAGAGTTAGCGAGAGAGAGGTAGAGAAGCAGAGAGAGAGAGAGAGAGAGAGAGGCAGAGGCAGGAGAGGCAGAGGCAGAGGAGGCAGAGGCAGAGAGGCAGATGCAGAGAGGTGCAGAGGCAGGAGAGGCAGAGGCAGAGTGCAGAGGCAGAGGCAGAGAGAGGGGTAGAGAGAGGCAGAGAGTGCAGAGAGAGGTAGAGAGAGAGGCAGAGAGAGAGAGGAGAGCGTAGAGAGAGGTAGAGAGAGGGCAGAGAGAGAGAGGTAGAGAGAGAGAGGTAGAGAGCAGAGGTAGAGGTAGAGGTAGAGAGAGAGGCAGAGAGAGAGGTAGAGAGAGAGATGGCAAGAGATGAGAGAGGTAGAGAGGTAGAGCTGAGAGAGAGAGAGGTAGAGAGAGAGAGGCAGAGCGAGAGAGGCAGAGAGAGGTAGAGAGAGAGGCAGAGAGAGAGGCAGAGAGAGAGGGGCAGAGAGATATAGAGCAGAGAGGAGGTAGACGAGAGACGTAGAGATAAGGCAGAGAGGCAGAGCCAGAGCATTTAAGATATGTTGTTATTGTTATACGTTATTTCTGCTAGAGAGTAGAGGCAGAGAGAGGCAGAGTGCATGCGGCAGTAGTGCAGAGAGGCCAGAGCCAGAGGAGTGCAGAGTAGTGCAGACGACGTAGAGAGGCGAGTTAGAGAGATGCAGGCATGCTAGATAGGCATGAGTATGATGCCAGAGAGAGGTAGAGAGGTAGTAGAGAGAGAGAGAGGCAGAGAGAGATGCGCAGAGAGAGAGATGAGAGGTAGAGAGAGAGAGAGAGAGGCTGCAGAGAGGTAGAGAGAGGTAGGAGACGGGTTCTGAGACAGCATGCGAGAGCAGAGAGGTACGAGATAGCAGAGAGAGCAGAGAGTAGATGCGATGATGAGAGAGAGAGTAGAGAGTTACACATTAATATTATTATTACATACTACACACATATATATATACATATTATTATTACATATATTATTATTATTATTATTATTATTTACATACACATGCCACATTGTCGTTATCATTGCACATAAAATACATATTACATACATACATACACATTGCTACATACTTACACATGCCATTACATTATTTTTACATACCGGCGACACATGGCATGCTATTGCCACGTATACACATGCGCATATTATTACATACATACATATATACGCATACATGCGCATATGCATACATGTCATACACATACATACATACACATCAGATGCACATATTTTTACATGCTACAGAGAGGAGAGTGTTAGAGAGATCGCAGATGCGCAGAGAGTTGAGATGAGAGATGCTGTTGATGTCTAGGAGAGAGAGAAAAGGAGACAGTGAGAGAGAGGAGGAGAGAGAAGTGCAGAGAGAGAGAGAGAGAGATCTTCAGAGGTTGAGAGAGCAGAGGAGAGAGGAGAGAGAGAGGAGAGAGGTAGAGAGAGAGGACAGATGAGAGGTAGAGAGAGACAGAACAGAGAGAGAGGCAGAGAGAGAGAGGTAAGAGAGATATAGGGAGAGGTAGAGAGAGAGATAGAGAGGTCAGTCAGTACTACAGAGGACATGATGAGAGAGGCTTCAACAGTAACAGAGAGGTCAGTCAGTACCAGAGGACATGATGAGGTAGATATGGTAGGTAGAGAGTAAGAGAGAGGTCAGTCAGTAGACAGAGGACATGATGATTATGGCTTTCTCAGACAGTAACAGAGAGGTCAGAGACAGAGGACAGATGATATAGAGGTAAACAGAGAGGTCAGTACCACAGAGGACATGATGATATATATGGCAACAGTAACAGAGAGTCAGAGGCAGAGAAGCAGAGATGATATATAGATCAACAGTAAAGAGAGGTAGAGGAGGTAGACATGATAGATGGGTCAGAGGTAGAGAGGTAGAGTTAGACAGAGGACATGATGATAGAGAGGCTTCAAGAGTAACAGAGAGGTCAGTCAGAGAGATGATGAATATAGAGCTTCAACAGTAACAGAGAGGTCAGTCAGAGAGTTAGAGGACATGATGATACAGGAAAGAGTAACAGAGAGGTCATCAGTACTCACAGAAGACATGATGATAGAGTTCAAGAGACAGAGAGGTAGAGAAGATAGAGAGATGAGAGGTATGGCTTCAGAGGTAGAGAGAGAGAGGCAGAGAGGTCACAGAGACAGGTAGAGGAGGAGAGTAACAGAGAGGAGACTTACAGAGAGATGATGGTAGAGAAGCAGACAGAGAGGAGATGTCAGAGAGGCAGAGAGGCAGAGAGATATATATGGCTTCAACAGTAACAGAGAGGTCAGTACCACAGAGGACAGATGATATATGGCTTCAACAGTAACAGAGAGGTCAGTACCACAGAGGACATGATGATATGGGATCACACAACAGTAACAGTCAGAGAGGTCAATCAGTACTCAGAGGACATGATATAGAGAGCTTCAGAGTGAGTAGAGAGAGAGGAGAGAGAGAGAGGTAGAGAGAGAGGCAGAGAGAGATAGAGAGAGGCAGAGAAGCAGTGAACAGAGAGGTCAGGAGGTAGAGAGAGAGAGAGGTAGAGAGATAGACAGGTAGAGAGACGGCAGGAGGAAAGACTCAGTTCTAGAGAGAGAGAGGTAGAGAGGTAGAGAGGAGGCAGAGGTAGAGAGGAGAGAGGTAGAGAGGCAGAGAGCCAGAGAGCCAGAGGTAGAGAGGCAGAGCAGAGAGGCAGAGAGGCAGAGAGGTAGAGAGGTAGAGAGCAGAGAGGCAGAGAGGTAGAGGTAGAGAGGTAGAGGAAGCAGAGAGATAGAGAGGCAGAGACAGAGAGACAGAGAGGTAGAGAGGCAGAGAGCCAGAGAGGCAGAGGTAGAGAGAGGCAGAGAGAGAGGGAGAGAGCCAGAGAGCAGAGGCAGAGGGAGAGGTAGAGAGGCAGCTTAGAGACAGAGAGGCAGAGAGAGGCAGAGAGAGGTAGAGAGAGAGGCCAGAGAGAGAGCAGAGAGCAGAGAGCCAGGAGAGGTAGAGAGTTAGAGAGTAGAGAGAGGCAGAGAGTAGAGAGCCAGAGAGCCAGAGAGCCAGAGAGCCAGAGAGCCAGAGATAGAGAGCCAGAGAGCCAGAGAGGCAGAGAGGACAGAGGCAGAGAGGTAGAGGTAGAGAGGTACATGAGAGCAGAGAGGTAGAGAGCCAGAGAGGTAGAGATTTACATGAGGAGAGGTAGAGAGCCAGAGAGCCAGAGAGATAGAGGCAGAGGCACATATAGGCAGAGAGGAGAGTGCAGAGAGGCAGAGATAGAGAGGCAGAGAGGCAGAGAGGTAGAGAAAGAGAGGCAGAGAGGCAGAGAGCCAGAGAGCCAGAGAGCCAGAGAGCCAGAGAGGTAGAGAGAGAGCCAGAGAGAGGTAGAGATGAAGAGGAGAGAGGTAGAGAGCAGAGGTAGAGAGGCAGAGAGAGAGAGAGCCAGAGGAGCCAGAGAGAGAGAGCCAGAGAGGTAGAGAGGCAGAGAGGTAGAGGAGAGCCAGAGAGCCAGAGAGCCAGAGAGCCAGAGAGGTAGAGGTAGAGAGGCAGAGAGGAAGAGCCAGAGAGAGGAAGAGAGCCAGAGAGAGCAGAGAGCCAGAGAGCCAGAGAGGCAGAGAGGCAGAGAGGCAGAGAGGTAGAGAGGCAGAGAGCCAGAGAGTAGAGGTGCCAGAGAGGTAGAGAGCCAGAGAGCCAGAGAGCCAGAGAGCCAGAGAGCCAGAGAGGCAGAGAGGCAGAGAGGCAGAGAGACAGAGAGACAGAGAGGTAGAGAGGTAGAGAGCCAGAGAGCCACAGAGAGCCAGAGATGAGAGCCAGAGAGGTAGATATACATAGAGGTAGAGAGCATATATAGAGCCAGGAGGATATATGATATATACAGAGATTATTATTAGAGCCAGAGAGGCAGAGAGGCAGAGAGGCAGAGAGGCAGATTGGGAGACGAGACATAGAGAGGCAGAGAGAGCCAGAGATGCCAAGCAGAGCCAGAGAGGCAGAGAGCAAGAGAGGCAGAGAGGTAGAGAGGCAGAGAGGTAGAGAGGCAGAGAGCCAGAGAGCCAGAGAGCCAGAGAGGCAGAGAGGCAGAGGTAGGAGACAGAGAGCCAGAGAGAGGTAGAGAGCCATGAGAGGCAGAGAGGCAGAGAGCCAGAGAGCCAGAGAGGAGATAGAGAGAGAGAGAGATGCAGAGAGCCAGAGAGCCAGAGAGCCAGAGAGCCAGAGAGCCAGAGAGCCAGAGAGGCAGAGAGGCAGAGATAAGAGAGGCAGATGCAGAGAGGCAGAGAGCCAGAGAGGCAGAGGAGGAGAGCCAGAGAGCCAGAGAGGCATATTTTAGGAGGAGCCAGAGGAGCCAGGAGAGCCAGGAGAGGCAGAGAGAGGAGGAGAGGCAGAGAGGCAGAGAGGCAGAGAGGTAGAGGCAGAGAGGCAGAGAGGCAGAGGCAGAGGCAGAGAGGCAGAGAGGCAGAGATCCAGGAGATCCAGATCCAGAGAGTAGGCAGAGGTAGAGAGGTAGAGAGGCAGAGAGGCAGAGAGGCAGAGAGGCAGAGAGGCAGAGAGGCAGAGAGGCATAAAGAGGCAGAGAGGCAGAGAGGCAGAGAGAGGGAGGAGAGAGCAGAGAGGCAGAGATCCAGAGAGCCAGAGAGGCAGAGGCAGAGAGGCAGAGAGGTATAGAGACAGAGAGACAGAGAGGCAGAGAGAGCAGGAGAGAGTGAGGTAGACATGGAATAAGCTGATCATATGACTAGAGAGGAGAGAGACCCAGTAGTGTAGAGTAGGTATGATGTGGAGAGTTAGAGAGAGAGAGAGGTAGAGAAGTAGAGATAAAGATGTAGAGAGTGTAGAGTTAGAGAGGTAGAGTGTGTGAGTGTGAGGTGAGAGGCAGAGAGAGGTAAAGAGAGAGGTAGATGAGAGAGAGGTAAGAGAGGTAGAGAGAGGTAGAGGTAGGGGAGGTAGAGAATAGAGAGTTTAGAAAGGCTTAGAGGTAGAGAGAGAGGTAGAGAACCCCAGAGGTAGAGAGAGAGAGAGGTAGAGAGAGAGAGAGAAAGAGAGACGAGAGGAAGAAGAGAGGGAGGGGAAGCAGGAGGAAAAGGAGTCTGGCAGAGAGAGAAAGGGAGGAGGAAAAGAGTCTGTTTAGAAGGAGGAGAGGGAGTCGTTTTAGCAGAATGAAAGGAGGAGGAAAAGGAGTCAGTTTAGAAGGAGAAAGGAGGAGGAAAAGGTAGAGGTAGAGAGGCAGAAAGGAAGAGAGTGAAGAATAGAGACAGAGGTAGAAGGAGGAAAAGGCAGGAGGAAGAGAGTCATTTAGGAAGGAGGAAAGGTGAGGAGGGGAAAAGGAGAGAGGTAGAAGGAGGAAGAGGCAGAGAGAGAAAGGAGAGGTAGAGAAGGAAAGGGAGGAGGAGGAAGAGTCTGTTAGAGAGAGAGAGGAGGAAAATGAGAGTTTAGAAGGAGGAAAGGGAGGAGGAAAAGGAGTCAGTTTAGAAGGACTAAAAGGAGGAGGAAAAAGGAGACAGTTTAGAAGGAGGAGAAGGAGGAGGAAAAGAGGTAGTTTAGAGAGAGAGAGAGAGGTAGAGAGTAGAGAGAGGAGTCAGTTTAGAAGGAGGAAAGGAGAGAGGAAAAGGAGTCAGTTTAGCAGAGAGAGACAGAGAGGCAGAGAGAGAGACAGTTTAGCAGAGAGCAGAGAGAGAGGAGATAGAGAAAGCTTAACAGAATGAGAGGCAGAGTTAGAGGAGAAGAGAGAGGAGGGAAGTTAGAGAGAGAGTTTAGAGAATGAGAGAGAGGAAAAGGAGACAGTTTAGCTGAATGAAAGGAGGGAGGGAAAGGAGACAGTTTAGAAGCAGAGAGGAGAAAGAGAGAGGGAAAGGAGTCAGTTTAGAAGGAGAGAGAGGGAGAGTTTAGAGAAGAGAAGAGAGGAGAGAAGAGAGGAGAGAGAGAGAGAGAGAGAGGAGAAAAGGAGACAGTTTAGCAGAATGAGAGGGAGAGAGAGGCAGAGAGAGCAGAGAGAGAGGCAGAGGAAGGAGAGAGGAGAGGAAAGAGGAGAGAGTTTAGGCTTAGAACAGAACAGAGAGGAGAGGTAGAGAGGACAGAGAGGCAGAGGCTTCAACAGTAACAGAGAGGTCAGTCAGTAGGTAGAGAGATAGGTAGAGATGAGATAAACAGTAGAGGAGAGATCTAGAGAGGAAAGACCCTTGTTCCTGGTAGAGAGAGAGGTAGAGCAGGAGAGAGAGGCAGAGAGGTAGAGAGGTAGAGAGGTAGAGGAGAGAGGTAGAGAGAGAGAGAGGTAGAGAGAGGGAGAGGTAGAAAGAGAGGGTAGATAGGTAGAGGTAGGCGAGAGAGGCAGAGGTAGAGAGGTAGAGTTAGAGAGGCAGAGATATGCGTACATGCTATACATGCTACATGGCATATATTATATATATACAAACAGGCATAGATGCAGAGAGATATTAGATATATAAGAGGCATATATATATATATATATTATGCAGATTATTGCATATTGCAAAGGCAGAGATATAGAGCAGAGAGGCAGAGAGGCAGAGAGAGAGGCAGAGCAAAGAGAGGCAGCTCAGCGGTCAGAGAGAGCTCGTTAGAGAGAGGCAGAGTCAGAGAGGTAGAGAGGTAGAGAATACTTCAGAGCCATGAGAGGCAGAGAGAAAGAGATGTAGAGGTAGAGAGAGAGAGGAGACGGGCTAGAGAGATAGCCTTGAGAATGCAGAGGTAGAGGTAGAGGAGAGAGGCAGAGAGAGCAGAGGTAGAGCCACGAGCTTCAGAGAGGCACATGTGGCAGAGTGCCGTCAGAGCGAGAGGAGGCAGGGCAGAGAGGCAGACTGAGAGAGGTAGAGGTAGAGCGAGAGGCCATAGAGAGGTAGAGACGGGTAGAGATAGAGAGAGAGATAAGAAGAGAGAGAAAAGAGAGAGAGAGAGAGGAGAGCGAGAGATGCAGAGAGAGATAAGCAGAGAGAGAGATAAGAGGTTGATAGAGAGGTAAAGAGCGATATGAGAGAGAGATAAGAGAGAGAGGCAGAGAGAGAGAGGCAGAGAGAGAGGCAGAGGTAGAGAGAGAGAGGTAGAGAGCAGAGCAGAGAGAGAGGCAGAGAAGCAGAGAGGTAGAGAGAGAGGCAGAGAGGCAGAGGCAGAGGCAGAGAGGCAGAGAGAGCAGAGAGGCAGAGAGAGAGGAGAGAGAGAGAGAGGCAGAGAGGTAGAGAGAGGCAGAGAGGCAGAGAGAGAGAGAGAGAGAGGTAGAGAGAGAGGTAGAGAGAGAGAGAGAGAGAGAGTAGAGAGAGAGAGGCAGAGAGAGAGCAGAGAGAGAGAGGTAGAGTAGAGAGAGGCAGAGCAGTATGCAGATATGTATACATGCATATATAGTATACATGCTACATATATACATGCACATATATATATATACATGCTATACATATATACATATATACTACATACATGCATACATATTACATACATATATATATACATACATATATACATATATATATATATATATATATGCATATATATATATATGCATAGTATATATGCTACATATATATACATATTGCATATATATATGTACATACATATATAGTATATGAGAGAGAGGTGCAGAGAGAGAGGCAGAGATAGAGGCAGAGGCAGAGAGAGGCAGAGAGAGAGGCAGAGAGAGGCAGAGAGGAGAGAGAGAGAGAGAGAGGCAGAGGCAAAGAGATAGAGAGAGGCAGAGGCAGAGAGAGGGATAGAGGCAGGATGAGGCAGAGAGAAAGAGAGAGAGATAGAGGCAGAGAGAGAGAGGTAGAGAGAGAGAGGTAGAGGTATGCTACAGCATCGCAGGGTTATTATTCACAGATAAGATGCTAAGATGTGCTAAGAGATGCAGATAGCAGACATATTATATATGCAGAGAGGAGGCAGAGCCTGAGAGGCAGATAAGATGGCAGAGAGGCAGATGAGAGGTAGATGAGAGAAAGAGAGAGAGAGGTAGAGAGAGAGAAAGGAGAGAGGCAGAGAGAGAGAGAGAGAGGCAGAGAGAGAGAGAGGAGGTAGAGGAGAGAGAGAGGCAGAGGTAGAGAGAGAGGAGAGAAAGAGGAGGTAGATAGGCAGAGAGAGAGCAGAGAGAGAGAGAGAGAGAGAGAGGTAGAGAGAGAGAGGCAGAGAGAGAGGT
Organism: Oncorhynchus keta; assembly: GCF_023373465.1. Lineage (NCBI taxonomy): Eukaryota > Metazoa > Chordata > Actinopteri > Salmoniformes > Salmonidae > Oncorhynchus > Oncorhynchus keta. Next base: position 22,677,934 of record NC_068451.1, on the reverse strand, counting down.
AGAGGAGAGGCAGATAGTAGTAGAGTATACATGCACATATTATTATATATACATATTATATATATACATATATGTATATTACACATACATATATATATTATTATTATATATTATATACATATATACATATATATGCATTACATATATATATTACATATATGCATATATATATATATATGCATATTACATATATATATATACATATGCTTACATGACATGCTATGGACATGCAGATATATATATATTATATTATATAGTAGAGAGATGCAGAGAGATAGCAGAGATAGAGATAAGGAGGTAGAGAGAGGCAGAGCAGAGAGAGGTAGAGAGAGAGAGAGCAGAGGCAGAGGTAGAGAGAGAGGCAGAGAGCAGAGAGAGCAGAGAGAGAGAGAGAGGTAGAGAGTGAGAGGCAGAGAGATAGAGAGGCAGAGAGAGAGGCAGAGAGTAGAGAGGCAGAGGAGGCAGAGAGAGAGAGCAGATAGAGAGAGAGGCAGAGGCAGAGCTAGAGAGGCAGATGTAGAAGAGAGAGAGATGCAGAGAGAGCAGAGGCAGAGGTAGAGAGAGGCAGAGGCAGAGAGAGAGGCAGAGAGGTAGAGAGAGGCAGAGAGGAGAGAGAGAGGCAGAGAGAGAGAGACATAGAGAGATAGAGAGAGCAGAGGCAGAGGTAGAGAGAGAGAGCAGAGAGGTAGAGAGAGAGTAGAGAGTAGAGAGAGAGGCAGAGAGAGAGAGGCAGAGAGATAGCAGAGGTAGAGAGAGAGTAGAGAGGCAGGAGGCAGAGAGGCAGAGGTAGAGTGAGAGAGGCAGAGAGGCAGAGAGAGAGCAGAGGTAGAGAGAGAGAGCAGAGAGAGAGGCAGAGGTAGAGAGAGAGAGGTAGAGAGAGAGAGTAGAGGGCAGGAGGTAGAGTGCAGAGGTAGAGGCAGAGAGAGAGGTAGAGAGAGAGAGGATAGAGAGAGAGAGAGCAGAGAGGTAGAGGCAGAGAGTAGAGAGAGAGAAGTAGAGAGAGAGAGGCAGAGAGAGGAGGTAGA
>NC_068451.1:22626909-22671909 GCF_023373465.1 Oncorhynchus keta | reverse complement strand
AGGTAGAGAGAGAGAGGCAGAGGTGAAAGCGAGAGGCAGAGGTGGAGAGCCAGAGAGCAGAGAGGCAGAGAGGCAGAGATAGAGGTAGAGGCAGAGGAGGTAGAGTTAGAGAGGAGAGTTAGGCAGGAGGTAGAGAGGCAGAGAGAGCGAGGCAGAGAGGCAGAGGCAGAGGCAGAGCGGCAGAGATAGAGCAGAGGCAGAGAGGCAGGAGTGCAGAGAGGTGCAGAGAAAGAGAGTGCAGAAAGAGCAGAGGCAGAGCAGAGAGAGGCAGAGGAGAGAGTGCAGAGAGAGGCAGAGGTAGAGATAGAGATGGAGGTAGAGAGAGAGGTAGAGGTATAGAGAGAGGTAGAGCGAGAGAGGTAGAGAGAGTAGGCAGAGAGAGGCAGAGAGAGGTAGGTAGAGGTAGAGAGAGCAGTAGAGATAGCAGAGGTAGAGGTAGAGTGGAGAGAGGTAGAGAGAGAGGAGGTAGAGAAGGCAGAGGCAGACGAGAGTAGAGGCAGTGAGAGGCAGAGGCAGAGTGGCAGAGTGGGCGGAGGTGGCAGATGAGAGAGGTAGAGATGCATATATATATGCAGAGCCATATATATGTATATAGGTATATTTGTATATATAGAGAGGCAGAGAGAGAGAGGCAGAGAGGCAGAGGCAGAGCCGAGAGAGGCAGAGAAGCAGAGGCAGAGAGAGAGAGAGATATATAGCGATGCATATATAACATATAGCATATCTTATTGCTATTACATATTAAACATGCGCATAGCATTATACGATACATATATTCTACATGCTACATACATACATGCTACATACATTACATGCCACATATATACATGCTATATCATTACATACTATTATTACATGCATGTTACATGCTACATTATTATTACATGCTATATTCATCACACCTACATGCAGCATATGTCATGCCATATTCACATACATCACATGCTACACATTATTATGCCATATTTCATTACATATCGCCGCTATTCAAGACATTATTGATGCCACGATGCTATCACATATTTACATGCCACATATTACACATGCATATTTATTGGCTTGCATATACATATTTCGCATACCAAGACATTACTATTATTATACATACATATTACATACATACACATATTGCGCGATGCATATACATATTATTATTACATACATATTACATATTTTTAGATATTACTTATATGCTTTATTGACGGCATATTCAGCACGCTACATATCATGGTTCACATATATATACATGCATACATATATATATATGACATATTATTATACATATTATTATATATACATACATACATTGCATACGCGCATACATACACATATTTACATATATGCACACATACTGCACAGCTATGACATTATTATTCATCATATTGACATATATTCCGATCAAGATTATACTATTACGCCATATACATACGATTCATATCAGTGACCTATTACTACATACATATTATTATTATTGCTACATACACACACATCACGATGCATACATATTATTATTACGTACATGCTACATATCGATATGATCCATACATGCTAAGAGGCAGAGAGAGGCAGAGTGCCAGAGGAGGCAGAGGCAGAGAGGAGAGGAGAGAGGCAGTGAGAGGCAGAGAAAGAGAGTGCAGGTAGCAGAGTGCAGAGGCGAGAGAGGCAGATGCAGAGGCAGGCAGAGGCAGAGAGAGGTAGCAGAGAGTGCAGAGAGTGCAGAGAGGCAGAGGCAGGAGGAGGCAGGAGGCAGAGGAGGCAGAGGTAGAGCGCAGAGAGGCAGAGAGAGAGGTAGAGAGAGAGGTATGTATAGAGCGAGAGAGAGCGAGAGAGCGAGAGAGCGAGAGAGGCAGGCAAAGAGAGAGGCAGAGAGAGAGCGAGAGAGAGGTATAGAGAGGGAGAGAGTTAGAGAGAGATATAGAGATATAGGGAGATATATAGATAGATAAGAGAGAGAGAGGTGCAGAGCTTATAGAGGTAGAGCGAGAGATGTCAGAGTATATAGAGAGATATATATAGCTATAGAGAGATTTTATATATATAGGAGAGGCAGAGGTAGAGAGAGCAGTAGAGAGAGAGAGAGAGAGAGAGAGAGAGAGGAGAGAGAGAGAGAGAGAGAGAGAGAGAGAGAGAGAAAGAGCAGAGGTGAGAGGAGAGAGGAAGAGAGAAAGGCAGAGTGCAGAGAGAGCAGAGAAGAGATAATATAGAGGTAGAGAGAGAGCAGAGAGCAGAGAGAGGCAGAGAGAGAGGAAGAGAGAGCAGAGCGAAAGAGGTAGTAGAGAGGATATATATATATATAGTATATATATATATATATATATATATATATATATATATATATATATATTATATATAAATATGAGAAGTATAGAGAGAGAGAGAGAAGAGAGAGCCAGAGTATTACATACATTATAGATGCTACATATGCCGATATACATATACATATATACATGCTATATTATCCTTGCCACATGCGTTGTTTAGCATATGCATATACATACATGGATAGATGCGCATATTACATATGCAGAGAAAACATATACATGCGTATTGTTTTAACAGCATAATATTCTACGTCACATGCTATTCATTTCTACATGCTAAGTATATTATATCTACATATGCAGACATACAAGATCATTACATATACATATTGTGCATTTTTACACATATACATATACATATATACACATATTTCCATATTTTTACATGCTACATGCCACATATTACATGCGACATGTACTACAGATATTACATATACTTACATACATACATGCTACACATGCTACATGCTACATATATTATTATTTTTGCATATACATGCGTATATCATGCTATATCACATGCTACATACATACATACATATACATATATATATATATATATACATATATATATACATGCTTTTTTACACATGCTGGCATATTATGTACATGCGCAGACATGCGGGCATTTGTGGCATGCAGACAGCAGATGCAGACATGCTACATGCTAAGAGGCAGAGGCAGAGAGGCAGAGAGGCAGAGAGGCAGAGAGAGAGGCAGAGAGGAGGTAGAGAGAGAGCAGGTATGAGAGAGAGAGAGTGTGAGAGAGGTAGAGAGAGAGGCAGATGATGAGGAGGTAGAGAGAGAGAGAGAGAGAGGCAGAGTGGTAGAGAGAGGCAGAGAGCGAGAGGCAGAGAGAGGTAGAGGGCAGGAGGCAGAGAGAGGCAGAGGCAGGAGCAGATATAAAGAGAGAGTGCAGAGTATATTATATGCTATATATATATTATATATGATATATAGATAAGCAGAGAGACACAGATACATATATAAGTATATAAAAACATATACTCAGATATGCAGAGGCATTTATACAGAAGGCAGACAGCAGAGATGTTGAGATAAAGGCAGAGATAAGAGAGAGAAAACATATATATATGCAGAGAGATATATATATATATGCTATATATATATATATATATATATATATATGCAGATAGTTAAGATGGAGATGGCAGATATATACATATTATTTGGCATATTTATATGCAAGATTATGTTGAAGTACAGAGCCATATATGCAGATGCAGAGATATATATATAGCTATAGAGAGAGGCAGATATATATATGCAAAATATATAGTAGATAGAGAGATGTGCAGAGAGACAGACAAGAGAGGGAGGCAGAGAGAGAGAGATACAGAGCCAGAGAGATATATAGAGAGGCAGAGAGATATATATATATATATATATATATATGCAGAGAGGACAGAGAGCTAGAGAGAGAGGCAGATAAGTAGGAGAGGCAGATATATATATATAAGTATCTATATGTGTTTCATATATGCAGACGGCAGATGAGAGAGGCAGAGAGAGAGTAAGAATAGAGAGGCAGATATGTAGAGATAAGTAGAGAGAGGCAGAGAGGCAGATATGTGCTATATGCAGATGCTAAGTATAGCAGATAGCAGAGCAGATATGATATGTATATATATATATAGAGAGAGAGAGATGCTAGAGAGAGAGAGAGAGAGAGAGAGAGAGAGAAGAGAGACAGAGAGAGAGAAGAGAGAAATAGGAGATCAGAGAGAGATAGAGAAATAGGAGAGAGGTAGAGAGAGAGAGAGAGAGGTAGAGAGAGAGAGAGAGAGAGAGAGAGAGAGAGAAGAGAGAAATGGAGCGAGAGAGAGTAAAGAGGTAGAAATAGGAGAGGTAGAGAGAGACAGAGTAGAGAGAGGTAGAGAGAGAGAGGCATCCATCCATCCAACATCCATTCATCCATCCATCATTACTACATTTATCCATCATCCATCCCCCATATATACCCATCCCCTATATATATCCTACATCCATCCTATATCCTCCATCCATCATCACTTCAATATCCTCCATCCATCCATTCATCCTTCCCTCCCTCCCTCATCCACCATCCACCCATCCATCTATCCTTCATCCATCCATGCCTCCATCCCACCCATCCTCCAGCAATCCATTCATCCATCCCTAAAGAGAGAGGTGTAGAGAGAGAGAGAGGAGATCAGATAGAGAGAGGGAGAGGTAGAGAGAGAATCCATAGATAGAGAGAGAGAGAGAGAGAGAGAGAGAGAGGTAGAGATAGAGAGAGAGAGGTAGATAGAGAGAGGTAGAGATTTAGAGGTAGAGGTAGAGATAGAGGTAGAGACATATCCAGAGGTAGAGTTAGATACAGAGAGAGATCCAGAGAGAGAGTTAGAGAGAGAGAGGTAGAGAGGTAGGGAGATCATAGAGAGAGATTGAGATAGAGCGAGAGAGAGAGAGATCCATTTTCCATCATAGATCCAGAGGCAGAGAGAGAGGTAGAGAGAGAGGTAGAGGTAGAGTTAGAGAGGTAGAGAGAGAGGTAGAGAGAGATAGAGAGGTAGATCCTAGGTAGAGAGGTAGAGGTAGAGATAGAGATCCCTCCTCAAGAGAGGTAGAGGTACATCAGAGATTAGAGAGGTAGAGAGAGATCATAGATCCATCTAAGAGACACTTAGGTAGAAAGTACACAGAGGTAGAGGTAAGAGAGACTAGAGAAGGTAGATAGGTAGAAGAGGAGAGAGGAGAGAGAGCTCCCTTAGTAGAGGCCTTTTAGAGAGGTAGAGGTAGAGAGAGAGAGGTAGAGAGGTAGAGAGAGAAGAGCGAGAGAGGTAGAGAGGTAGAGAGGTAGAGAGAGAGAGAGAGAGAGGTAGAGAGAGAGAGGTAGAGCGAGAGAGGTAGAGAGGTAGAGAGAGAGAAGTAGAGAGAGAGAGAGAGAGAGAGGTAAGAGAGAGGTAGAGAGAGAGAGGTAGAGAGAGAGAGGTAGAGAGAGGGAGAGGTAGAGAGAGAGAGAGGTAGAGAGAGAGAGGTAGAGAAGTAGAGAGAGAGAGAGAGAGAGGTGTAGAGATAGAGGTAGAGAGGTAGACTTAGAGAGGTAGAGAGAGAGAAGTAGAGAGAGAGAGGTAGAGAGAGAGAGGTAAAGAGAGAGGCAGAGAGAGAGAGGTAGAGAGGTAGGGAGAGAGGTAGAGAGAGAGAGAGTGAGAGAGTAGAGAGAGAGAGAGAGAGAGAGAGAGAGGTAGAGCGAGAGAGGTAGAGAGATAGAGAGAGAGGCAGAGAGAGAGGTAGAGAGAGAGGTAGAGGTAGAGGTAGAGAGGTAGAGTTAGAGAGGTAGAGAGAGAGGTAGAAAGAGAGGTAGAGAGAGAGGTAGAGAGAGAGCAGTAGAGAGAGAGAGATGTAGAGAGGTAGAGGTAGAGAGAGAGGTAGAGAGGTACAGGTAGGTAGAGAGAGAGTTAGAGGTAGAGAGGTAGAGAGAAAGAGAGAGAGAGGTAGAGGTAGAGAGAGAGAGGTAGAGAGGTAGAGAGATAGAGGTAGAGGTAGAGTGAGAGAGGTAGAGAGGTAGAGAGAGAGGTAGAGAAAGAGAGGTAGAGAGGTAGAGTGAGAGAGGTAGAGAGGTAGAGGTAGAGAGAGAGAGGTAGAGGTAGAGAGAAAGAGAGAGAGAGGTAGAGGTAGAGAGAGAGAGAAAGAGAGAGAGAGGTAGAGGTAGAGAGAGAGAGGTAGAGAGAGAGAGGTAGAGGTAGAGAGAGAGGTAGAGAGAGGTAGAGGTAGAGAGAGGTAGAGGTAGAGAGAGAGGTAGAGAAAGAGAGGTAGATAGGTAGTGGTATAGCGAGAGAGGTAGAGGTAGAGAGGTAGAGAGAAAGAGAGAGAGGTAGAGGTAGAGAGAGAGAGGTAGAGAGGTAGAGAGAGAGAGGTAGAGGTAGAGCGAGAGAGGTAGAGAGGTAGAGAGAGAGGTAGAGGTAGAGAGGTAGAGAGAGAGAGAGAGAGAGAACCCAGAGAGCCCATTTTCTTTTGTCGACTAAAGACCGTCATATTCTGTCCATTGTTTTCAGTTGGAAAAACAGCTTTGTTTGAAATCTGCTGAGCTAGCGACGGTCCAATCACACTGCCAATTACAGAGCATTGTGTTGCATGGTGATATTCTCTTTCCTTCCTGTAAAATAACAGTCATTAACCCAGACGCTACTAATAACGTTACCTGCCAACCGCCCCGCCAAGCCTGTCCCATTCTGTCCTCTCGCCACTTTTAATTTCCTTCCTAAGCCTGTGTATTGATTCTATCCCTCCTCCTATCTCCCCCATCACCGTCCCCGTCCATCCTACCTCCCCCATCCCCGTCCCCCTACCTCCCCCATCCCCGTCCTCCTAACTCCCCCATCTCCGTTCCCCCCTCCTCCTACCTCCCCGTCCCCCTCCTCCTACCTCCCTGTCCCCCTCCTCCCTACCTCCTCCATCCCCCTCCTGCTACCTCCCCGTCCCCTCCTCCTACCTCCTCCATCCCCTCCTGCTACCTCCCCGTCCCCCCTCCTCCTACCTCCCCGTCCCCTCCTCCTACCGCCCCGTGCCCCTCCTCCCTACCTCCCCGTCCCCCTCCTCCTACCTCCCGTCCCCCTCCTCCTACCTCCCTGTCCCCCTCCTCCTACCTCCTCCATCCCCTCCTCCTACCTCCTCCATCCCCCTCCTCCTACCTCCTCCTACCTCCCCGTCCCCCTCCTCCTACCTACTCCATCCCCCTCCTCCTACCTCCCCCATATCTCCCCCATCCCCGTCTCCCTCCTCCTATCTCCCCATCCCATCCCCCTCCTCCTACCTCCCCTTCCCCGTCCCCTACTCCTACCTCCCCCATCCCATCTCCCCCAATCTCCCCCATCCCCCAATTTCCCCCATGCCCCTCTCCCTACCTCCCCCAATCTCCCCCATCCCCGTCTCCCATCTCCCCTTATGCTTTTATTAATAATACAAAGCAATAACAAGTGTGTCACAACCCGAAATTTCACAAGAGCAATTAATGAGATGAATCTAAAGCCAGCGGACGTGTTTCCCACTCTCTTTACAGCTTTACCCCTCAGCCCACTGGGACCACCTCCTACCTCCCTATCCCCCCCTCTCTGTCTTCCTCTCCTCACACCCTCTGCCGAGTCCAACTTCTGAAAGGGGCCGGAGAGAGAGAGAGAGGGAGACAGAGGCTTGAAAAAAAAAAACATTTTGTTACCGACACTGAGCAAAAAAAATCTGCGGTGGTAAATTCTGAGGAAGAGGAGAGCAAGAGAGAAATATGGATAGACTGAGAGATAAAGAGATGAATAAAAGATAGAGGGGGATAGATGAGATTGAAAGGTAGTTGGTGAGGGAGGTGAAATAGGGCAGATGTATTAAATCCACAGAAGTTAATCTCTTCCTGCCTTCTAAGCTCAGCTCATTTCAAAGATGCTTATGAATCCTATACATGTAAATGCATAGGTGTGTGTGTGGGGGGGGGGACATCATCTCCATGGGAGTGTTTAAGTCTGTTAGATGCAGTCACTGAGCCACTGAACCGGTGGGCTCAACACCAGTAGCACTCTCTGCACTCCTTTATACATACTACTATACTGTATATACTGTGTACATGAACGCATCTTAGAGGAGTCATTTAATTACCTTTAAATGTTAAATGGAGCATCTCTGCATGGGCGAGTATGTTTCGGGTAATTGCTCGGTTAATTGCTCATCACTAGTATATGAACCTGTGTGAGGGTGTAAGCATGTTCATGAACGAATGTATGTCTGCGTTCACATGAGTTTCTGTACCTATGTATTTTGCCTTGTGTGTGGGTGTGTTTGTGCGCACGTGTGTGAATGAGTGTGCACGTGTGTGAAGGTGAAACCGTAGTATAATATGTGTGTGAAAAATAAAAACGATTTATTTGTGTGATTTAGATTACAATGTGTGTGAGATTGTGGAGTGGTGTGTGAGTGTGAGTGAGAGAGAGGAGCTGGGCATCTGAATGGCAGGGCTATGCAGTCAGGTACAGCTGTGTAATTGTTAGGGTGGCTGCAAGGCAGAGCTCCACTCTCCCACCCGCAGCCATTCACATCATTTCATGAGTGGTTGAGCACACCGTTAGCAGAGCACACCGTTGGCAGAGCACACCGTTAGCAGAGCACACCGTTAGCTGAGCACACCGTTAGCTGAGCACACCGTTAGCAGAGCACACCGTTAGCAGAGCACACCGTTAGCTGAGCACACCGTTAGCTGAGCACACCGTTAGCTGAGCACACCGTTAGCAGAGCACACCGTTAGCAGAGCACACCGTTAGCAGAGCACACCGTTAGCAGAGCACACCGTTAGCAGAGATGCGTTGAGACAATGTGTGTGTGTGTGTGTGTGTGTGTGTGTGTGTGTGTGTGTGTGTGTGTGTGTGTGTGTGTGTGTGTGTGTGTGTGTGTGTGTGTGTGTGTGTGTGTGTGTGTGTGTGTGTGTGTGTGTGTGTGTGTGTGAAGTAATTGAGAGAATTGACACCTGATTGTGGGTTATATTAGTATTATATCTGTATATCTGTTATATCTGTATTCCCAGTCATGTGAAATTCATAGATCAGGGCCTAATCAATTTATTGCAATCAGCCCGATCGTTGAAATTGTTGCATGTTGCATTTATATTTTTTTTCAGTATAGATGGCCATATATAACAGATTAAGATCTAATATAAACAGAATGAAAGATGGAGTAGACGGGAGGAGAGGAAAGGAGAGAGAAAAGAGCCGTTGAGAAGGGAGGGAGGAAAGGAGAGAGAAAAGAGCCGTTGAGAAGGGAGGGAGGAAAGGAGAGAGAAAAGAGCCGTTGAGAAGGGAGGGAGGAAAGGAGAGAGAAAAGAGCCGTTGAGAAGGGAGGGAGGAAAGGAGAGAAAAGAGCCGTTGAGAAGGGAGGGAGGAAAGGAGAGAGAAAAGAGCCGTTGAGAAGGAGGGAGGAAAGGAGAGAAAAGAGCCGTTGAGAAGGGAGGGAGGAAAGGAGAGAAAAGAGCCATTGAGAAGGAGGGAGGAAAGGAGAGAAAAGAGCCGGAGAAGGAGGAGAAAGGAGAGAAAAGAGCCGTTGAGAAGGGAGGAGGAAAGGAGAGAGAAAAGAGCCATTGAGAAGGAGGGAGGAAAGGAAGAGAAAAGAGCCATTGAGAAGGGAGGGAGGAAAGGAGAGAGAAAAGAGCCGTTGAGAAGGGAGGGAGGAAAGGAGAGAAAAGAGCCGTTGAGAAGGGAGGGAGGAAAGGAGAGAGAAAAGAGCCGTTGAGAAGGGAGGGAGGAAAGGAGAGAGAAAAGAGCCGTTGAGAAGGGAGGGAGGAAAGGAGAGAGAAAAGAGCCGTTGAGAAGGGAGGGAGGAAAGGAGAGAGAAAAGAGCCGTTGAGAAGGGAGGGAGGAAAGGAGAGAGAAAAGAGCCGTTGAGAAGGGAAGGAGGAAAGGAGAGAGAAAAGAGCCGTTGAGAAGGGAGGGAGGAAAGGAGAGAGAAAAGAGCCGTTGAGAAGGGAGGGAGGAAAGGAGAGAGAAAAGAGCCGTTGAGAAGGGAGGGAGGAAAGGAGAGAGGAAATAAAGACAGAAAAGTGTATCTGATCAGACAGATTGGTTGGTTTGTTTCTCCACAACATCATCCCGGTTTGGGCTGCGGAGAAAGATTAATTAAAAATGAATGTTTATAAACGGAGCTAAACTTCCCCTCTGCTGTAAATAAGAGCTTCCATCCGCCTTCATTCAGATTTAGCGCATAGAGGAGATGGAGAGAAAGCAGGAGAGGAAAAGAGGGGAGGTTGGTTGGAAGCGAGGGAGTATAGGAGAGGTAGATGAAAGCAGAGGGATGGAGGTATATAGGGTCTCAAAAGGGAATGCCAATGGGGGAAATATCTCATTTGAGAAGTGCAGCACAGCACAGGAAAATGCAGAGTTCAGCAAGCCCTGTGCAAGCGAGATGTGGAGGGTAAGCTAGAGCAACTGCAAAATAGAAAAAGAGAGAGGGAGAGTGTGAGAGAAAGAGAAACAAAGAGAGAAACAGAGAGAGAGTGCTCACTGCCCACAAAATGAGGTGGAAACTGAGCTGCACTTCCTAACCTCCTGCCCAATGTATGACCATATTAGAGATACATATTTCCCCCAGATCACACAGATCCACAAAGAATTCGAAAACAAATCCAATTTTGAAAAACTCCCATATCTACTGGGTGAAATTCCACAGTGTGCCATCACAGCAGCAAGATTTGTGACCTGTTGCCACGAGAAAAGGGCAACCAGTGAAGAACAAACACCATTGTAAATACAACCCATATTTATGCTTATTTATTTTATCTTGTGTCCTTTAACTATTTGTACATTGTATGTATATATATATATATATATATATATATATATATATATATATATATATATATATATATATTGTATATGACATTTGTAATGTCTTTACTGTTTTGAAACTTCTGTATGTGTAATGTTTACTGTTCATTTTTGTTGTTTTTCACCTTATATATTCACTTTGTATGTTGTCTACCTCACTTGCTTTGGCAATGTTAACACATGTTTCCCATGCCAATAAAGCCCTTGAATTGAATTGAATTGAATTGAGAGAAAGAGAGAAACAAAGAGAGAGAGACAGAGAGAAAGAGAGAGAGAAAGAAAAAGAGTGATGAAGAGAAACAGAGAGAAAGAGAGAGAGAGAGTGAAAGAGAGAAAGAGAAAGAGAGAGAGAAAAAGAGAGAGAGAGGATAGAGAGAAACAAAGAGAAAGAGACAGAGAGAAAGAGAGAGAAAGAAAAAGAGTGATGAAGAGAAACGGAGAACGAGAGAGAGAGAGAAAGAGAGAGAAAGAGAGAGCGAGAGAGAGAGAGAGAGAGGAAAGAGAGAAACAAAGAGAGAGAGAGAAAGAAAAAGAGTAATGAAGAGAAACAGAGAGAGAGAGAGAAAGAGAGAGAGAGAAAGAGAAAGAGAGAGAAACAAAGAGAGAGAAAGAGAGAGAGAGAAAGAGAGAGAGAGAAAGATAGAGATCCAAAATAAAACAATAACAGACAGGGGAAAGATAAAGAGGGCTGCAAAACACATTCTCTATGCAAATGAGGAGGGAAAGCAACACCACAGGCGTTGATGCTGGCCACCTGGGCCCAGTCAAACCTTCCCAACACACCTGGCCATCACATCCCTGTATCCCGGGGTCAGAATCAGAGAGGGGAGGAGGGAGAGAGTGTGGCAGGGGGAGAGATCGGGGAGACGATGGAGGATGGCGGCCAAGAGATCAATCACCAAACAGTGGGGCTACCGAGGTAGCAAACGTCCCCCTGCAGAAATCTGTCTGCCCTCCTTCCCTTTTAACTGGGAAGCCTGTATCCTGCTGATCGGCTCTGATTCAACCATTGTGCGGCTGCTAAATACACACACCACTGCCTGATGATTGAGGTGTGTGTGTGTGCTTGAGTGTGTGTGTGTGTGTGTGTGTGTGTGTGTGTGTGTGTGTGTGTGTGTGTGTGTGTGTGTGTGTGTGTGTGTGTGTGTGTGTGTGTGTGTGTGTGTGTGTGTGTGTGTGTGTGGCTATTGTCACAGAAGTGCACTGCTGGGATGGAGATGGACTGACAAGGGGATGGATAGAGAGATGGCAATGAAAGCTATTGACGGTCTGTGGTGAGTACACACAATACCACTTAATCACTTCTGGGCCTTCACCACTTTGGGGTAGGGGTGTGTGTGTGTGTGTGTGTGTGTGTGTGTGTGTGTGTGTGTGTGTGTGTGTGTGTGTGTGTGTGTGTGTGTGTGTGTGTGTGTGTGTGTGTGTGTGTGTGTGTGTGTGTGTGTGTGTGTGTGTGTGACATTGAAATAATGAGGGGAAAAAGAGAGAGGGATTGTAAAGGGATTTGAATTGAAAAAAAGAATTGAGGCAGAGAGAAAGAGAGAAAGAGGTTCTGATAACAGCTAAAGAGAAAGAAAGCTACAAGGAAAACAAAAGAGTATGCCAAGCTACAAGGAAAACAAAGAGAAAGTAATCCTTCACCCCCCCTTTCTCCCCCCCAACAAGTATGCCAAACAAGGAAAACAAAGTGAAGGTATGCCAAGAAAAACAAAGAGAAAAACGCTCTGAAAACAAAGAGAAAGGTAAATGGTACAAGGAAAACAAAGAGAAAGGTATGAAAACAAGGAAAACAAAGAGAAAGGTATGCCAAGCTGGAAAACAAAGAGAAAGGTAGCTGCAAAGGGAGACAAGGAAAACAGAGAGAAGGTACAAGGAAAACAAAGAGAAAACAAAGAGAAAGGTATGCCAAGCTACAAGGAAAACAAAGAGAAAGGTATGCCAAGCTACAAGGAAAACAAAGAGAAAGGTATGCCAAGCTACAAGGAAAACAAAGAGAAAGGTATGCCAAGCTACAAGGAAAACAAAGAGAAAGGTATGCCAAGCTACAAGGAAAACAGAGAGAAAGGTATGCCAAGCTACAAGGAAAACAAAGAGAAAGGTATGCCAAGCTACAAGGAAAACAAAGAGAAAGGTATGCCAAGCTACAAGGAAAACAAAGAGAAAGGTATGCCAAGCTACAAGGAAAACAAAGAGAAAGGTATGCCAAGCTACAAGAAAAACAGAGAACAAAAGGTATGCCAAGCTACAAGGAAAAAGAGAAAGGTATGCCAAGCTACAAGGAAAACAAAGAGAAAGGTATGCCAAGCTACAAGGAAAACAAAGAGAAATGTATGCCAAGCTACAAGGAAAACAAGAGAAAGGTATGCCAAGCTACAAGGAAAACAAAGAGAAAGGTATGCCAAGCTACAAGGAAAACAAAGAGAAAGGTATGCCAAGCTACAAGGAAAACAAAGAGAAAGGTATGCCAAGCTACAAGGAAAACAAAAGGATGCCAAGCTACAAGAAAACAGAGAGAAAGGTATGCCAAGCTACAAGGAAAACAAAGAGAAAGGTATGCCAAGCTACAAGGAAAACAAAGAGAAAGGTATGCCAAGCTACAAGGAAAACAGAGAGAAAGGTATGCCAAGCTACAAGGAAAACAAAGAGAAAGGTATGCCAAGCTACAAGGAAAACAGAGAGAAAGGTATGCCAAGCTACAAGGAAAACAGAGAGAAAGGTATGCCAAGCTACAAGGAAAACAAAGAGAAAGGTAAAACAAAGAAAAAGGTATGCCAAGCTACAAGGAAAACAAAGAGAAAGGTATGCCAAGCTACAAGGAAAACAGAGAGAAAGGTATGCCAAGCTACAAGGAAAACAGAGAGAAAGGTATGCCAAGCTACAAGGAAAACAGAGAGAAAGGTATGCCAAGCTACAAGGAAAACAGAGAGAAAGGTATGCCAAGCTACAAGGAAAACAAAGAGAAAGGTATGCCAAGCTACAAGGAAAACAAAGAGAAAGGTATGCCAAGCTACAAGGAAAACAGAGAGAAAGGTATGCCAAGCTACAAGGAAAACAAAGAGAAAGGTATGCCAAGCTACAAGGAAAACAGAGAGAAAGGTATGCCAAGCTACAAGGAAAACAGAGAGAAAGGTATGCCAAGCTACAAGGAAAACAGAGAGAAAGGTATGCCAAGCTACAAGGAAAACAAAGAGAAAGGTATGCCAAGCTACAAGGAAAACAAAGAGAAAGGTATGCCAAGCAAGGAAAACAGAGAGAAAGGTATGCCAAGCTACAAGGAAAACAAAGAGAAAGGTATGCCAAGCTACAAGGAAAACAAAGAGAAAGGTATGCCAAGCTACAAGGAAAACAGAGAGAAAGGTATGCCAAGCTACAAGGAAAACAGAGAGAAAGGTATGCCAAGCTACAAGGAAAACAGAGAGAAAGGTATGCCAAGCTACAAGGAAAACAGAGAGAAAGGTATGCCAAGCTACAAGGAAAACAGAGAGAAAGGTATGCCAAGCTACAAGGAAAACAGAGAGAAAGGTATGCCAAGCTACAAGGAAAACAGAGAGAAAGGTATGCCAAGCTACAAGGAAAACAAAGAGAAAGGTATGCCAAGCTACAAGGAAAACAGAGAGAAAGGTATGCCAAGCTACAAGGAAAACAGAGAGAAAGGTATGCCAAGCTAGAAGGAAAACAAAGAGAAAGGTATGCCAAGCTACAAGGAACACAGAGAGAAAGGTATGCCAAGCTACAAGGAAAACAGAGAGAAAGGTATGCCAAGCTACAAGGAAAACAGAGAGAAAGGTATGCCAAGCTACAAGGAAAACAAAGAGAAAGGTATGCCAAGCTACAAGGAAAACAGAGAGAAAGGTATGCCAAGCTACAAGGAAAACAGAGAGAAAGGTATGCCAAGCTAGAAGGAAAACAAAGAGAAAGGTATGCCAAGCTACAAGGAAAACAGAGAGAAAGGTATGCCAAGCTACAAGGAAAACAGAGAGAAAGGTATGCCAAGCTACAAGGAAAACAGAGAGAAAGGTATGCCAAGCTACAAGGAAAACAGAGAGAAAGATATGCCAAGCTACAAGGAAAACAGAGAGAAAGGTATGCCAAGCTACAAGGAAAACAAAGAGAAAGGTATGCCAAGCTACAAGGAAAACAGTGAGAAAGGTATGCCAAGCTACAAGGAAAACAGAGAGAAAGGTATGCCAAGCTACAAGGAAAACAGAGAGAAAGGTATGCCAAGCTACAAGGAAAACAGAGAGGAAGGTATGCCAAGCTACAAGGAAAACAGGGAGAAGGAAGATGGGTTTAAGTACATTGACGAGCTGCACCAGGTGTGTTCCTCCCGTCTGATACATCATCCTTAGAAGCTCCTCAGAAAAGGTCAGTATGTGGCCTGACATTTGAACTGTGCAGAGAAAATTTCAGCCCAAACTAATTCAAGTAAATTCCTAAGCAAAATACAAGGTCTCTCCGGGAGAGTGTGTGTGTGTGTGTGTGTGTGTGTGTGTGTGTGTGTGTGTGTGTGTGTGTGTGTGTGTGTGTGTGTGTGTGTGTGTGTGTGTGTGTGTGTGTGTGTGTGTGTGTGTGTGTGTGTGTGTGTGTGTGTGTGTGTTGTGTGTGTGTGTGTGTGTGTGTCCTCCACAGTGCCTGCCACATTGCAAAATGATTTATCCATCACCCATCTTTGGGGATCAACCTGGTTTTTAATTACCAATGTTTTATGTTTGTTTTTAATTTTCTGTGTAAGCCCATTAATCACGTTCCCCTCAACACCACTCAAATCCATCTCCCCAAGCCATGGAATTGCATATAAAAGTAGACCAGACTTAGTGGAGGGACTTCTACATGATCTGATCAACAGCAAGGTCACAGGAGGACATTTTGGGGGCAACACTATCTGCCATCATGGATCTTTGACACTAAATACAAGGGCATTGTATGGTTTCAAACTGAGTGCTAAGCTATTGTGGAGAGAGGAGACCAGTACACATAACAGGTCTATAACAAGGCGTATCCATGGAACAGACATGAATACCAACTAGAATACCAGTCCCTTCGTGGACTCTTTCCATTGAAATCCATTGGCCACAACAAGCCTGTTCATTTTCATTTTCCATTTCCCCAACAAGGCAGAGTAGGCAACCATTCCAATGTTCTGCCTGTGGTTCTGGCTGTGCAGACTAACGTCCATATCTGGGTCCTCTCTGTCGAATCACCTCAATATCAATGGCTGGCTCGCTGTTAGGCTGTGTGACTGTCCTGTCCTGTTCTGCCAGACAGAGAGAGAGGCTAGGGAGAGGGCCCAGGCCCGTCTGTTAGGCTGTGTGACTGTCCTGTCCTGTTCTGCCAGACAGAGAGAGAGGCTAGGGAGAGGGCCCAGGCCCTCCTGTTAGGCTGTGTGACTGTCCTGTCCTGTTCTGCCAGACAGAGAGAGAGGCTAGGGAGAGGGCCCAGGCCCGTCTGTTAGGCTGTGTGACTGTCCTGTCCTGTTCTGCCAGACAGAGAGAGAGGCTAGGGAGAGGGCCCAGGCCCGTCTGTTAGGCTGTGTGACTGTCCTGTCCTGTTCTGCCAGACAGAGAGAGAGGCTAGGGAGAGGAGAGGGCCCAGGCCCGTCTGTTAGGCTGTGTGACTGTCCTGTCCTGTTCTGCCAGACAGAGAGAGAGGCTAGGGAGAGGAGAGGGCCCAGGCCCGTCTGTTAGGCTGTGTGACTGTCCTGTCCTGTTCTGCCAGACAGAGAGAGAGGCTAGGGAGAGGAGAGGGCCCAGGCCCGTCTGTTAGGCTGTGTGACTGTCCTGTCCTGTTCTGCCAGACAGAGAGAGAGGCTAGGGAGAGGAGAGGGCCCAGGCCCGTCTGTTAGGCTGTGTGACTGTCCTGTCCTGTTCTGTTCTGCCAGACAGAGAGAGAGGCTAGGGAGAGGAGAGGGCCCAGGCCCGTCTGTTAGGCTGTGTGACTGTCCTGTCCTGTTCTGCCAGACAGAGAGAGAGGCGAGGGAGAGGAGAGGGCCCAGGCCTGTCTGTTAGGCTGTGTGACTGTCCTGTTCTGTTCTGCCAGACAGAGAGAGAGGCTAGGGAGAGGAGAGGGCCCAGGCCCGTCTGTTAGGCTGTGTGACTGTCCTGTCCTGTTCTGCCAGACAGAGAGAGAGGCTAGGGAGAGGGCCCAGGCCCATCTGCAGAGGGGTTGGGTTAATTAAATGCAGTCATTCAGTTGTACAACTGACTAGGTATCCCCCTTTCCCTTTCCCATTACACCCTCTCAGATGAACATGGAGATATCAGCATCTGCAGCCACACAGGACTGTCTCTGAGAGGCTGCATCCAGCCACAGAGCCAGGCAGCGGTACATCTATCACTCCACGCACCGCTGTAAACTACAGAGAGCCCAGAGAACAGCACACCACACTCACTGAAATGAGGTGAATCCAGCTCAACCTGCTTATCACCTTCTAACCATCCTGACAAACGACTCCTTAGTGACAGAGCTATAAACTCAACAAGCACTAACCCGTCTTCAAGGTCGCTGGTGCTTGGCCATTTTCTTAGCACCGGCTGCGCTTCTCAGAGCGTAACAGTCTCTCCCTTTAAAAAAGGAGAGTTCCACTGTGAGGTGAGATCATCTCTTCCCATCGGAGCCAGAGATCATCTCTTCCCATCGGAGCCAGAGATCCTTTCTTCCCATCGGAGCCAGAGATCATCTCTTCCCATCGGAGCCAGAGATCATCTCTTCCCATCGGAGCCAGAGATCCTTTCTTCCCATCGAAGCCAGAGATCATCTCTTCCCATCGGAGCCAGAGATCCTTTCTTCCCATCGGAGCCAGAGATCATCTCTTCCCATCGGAGCCAGAGATCCTTTCTTCCCATCGGAGCCAGAGATCATCTCTTCCCATCGGAGCCAGAGATCCTTTCTTCCCATCGGAGCCAGAGATCCTTTCTTCCCATCGGAGCCAGAGATGATCTCTTCCCATCGGAGCCAGAGATCATCTCTTCCCATCGGAGCCAGAGATCATCTCTTCCCATCGGAGCCAGAGATCATCTCTTCCCATCGGAGCCAGAGATCATCTCTTCCCATCGGAGCCAGAGATCCTTTCTTCCCATCGGAGCCAGAGATCCTTTCTTCCCATCGGAGCCAGAGATCATCTCTTCCCATCGGAGCCAGAGATCATCTCTTCCCATCGGAGCCAGAGATCATCTCTTCCCATCGGAGCCAGAGATCCTTTCTTCCCATCGGAGCCAGAGATCATCTCTTCCCATCGGAGCCAGAGATCATCTCTTCCCATCGGAGCCAGAGATCCTTTCTTCCCATCGGAGCCAGAGATCATCTCTTCCCATCGGAGCCAGAGATCATCTCTTCCCATCGGAGCCAGAGATCCTTTCTTCCCATCGGAGCCAGAGATCCTTTCTTCCCATCGGAGCCAGAGATCCTTTCTTCCCATCGGAGCCAGAGATCCTTTCTTCCCATCGGAGCCAGAGATCATTTCTTCCCATCGGAGCCAGAGATCATCTCTTCCCATCGGAGCCAGAGATCATCTCTTCCCATCGGAGCCAGAGATCATCTCTTCCCATCGGAGCCAGAGATCCTTTCTTCCCATCGGAGCCAGAGATCCTTTCTTCCCATCGGAGCCAGAGATCCTTTCTTCCCATCGGAGCCAGAGATCCTTTCTTCCCATCGGAGCCAGAGATCATCTCTTCCCATCGGAGCCAGAGATCATCTCTTCCCATCGGAGCCAGAGATCATCTCTTCCCATCGGAGCCAGAGATCCTTTCTTCCCATCGGAGCCAGAGATTATCTCTTCCCATCGGAGCCAGAGATCATCTCTTCCCATCGGAGCCAGAGATCATCTCTTCCCATCGGAGCCAGAGATCATCTCTTCCCATCGGAGCCAGAGATCATCTCTTCCCATCGGAGCCAGAGATCCTTTCTTCCCATCGGAGCCAGAGATCATCTCTTCCCATCGGAGCCAGAGATCATCTCTTCCCATCGGAGCCAGAGATCATCTCTTCCCATCGGAGCCAGAGATCCTTTCTTCCCATCGGAGCCAGAGATCATCTCTTCCCATCGGAGCCAGAGATCATCTCTTCCCATCGGAGCCAGAGATCCTTTCTTCCCATCGGAGCCAGAGATCATCTCTTCCCATCGGAGCCAGAGATCCTTTCTTCCCATCGGAGCCAGAGATCCTTTCTTCCCATCGGAGCCAGAGATCCTTTCTTCCCATCGGAGCCAGAGATCCTTTCTTCCCATCGGAGCCAGAGATCCTTTCTTCCCATCGGAGCCAGAGATCATCTCTTCCCATCGGAGCCAGAGATCATCTCTTCCCATCGGAGCCAGAGATCATCTCTTCCCATTGGAGCCAGAGATCATCTCTTCCCATCGGAGCCAGAGATCATCTCTTCCCATCGGAGCCAGAGATCTTCCCTCTGCGCAGGTGGCCCACACCACTTTGTTTTCTCATCGAAAGGACTGCATGAATTGATGATCTTATGAATCTATAAAAAGCCCTGCAAATCATCTGGGTAAATCTCCCCACAGCAACATTTAGCACCTCACTGGAGTCTCTCCCTCTCTGGCCCCTCTCCCCTCTTTCCTCTGGAATGCTTAGGGGTCTTTAAATGTGGTAAACTTTTCGAGGATTGTTTTCATGTCCTGGTAATTAATTGCCCCTAATTAAGGGTGGTTTACGGTTTACTAATGAAGCGGATCAAAGCTCACTCCTGACACTAAAGCTGTTGTCTCAGGCTGAGAGAGAGAGTTGGGTGTGGTTCAAGCGATTAAAAGTGATGCTACTGTAGAGCGATTCCAGGGGTGTGTGTCAACAATGAGGTCGGTTTGGTTTCGGTTGTGATTATTTGGGTTGAATGCTATAACACAGGATCTAACAATTAATAGAAGTCCCATGATGGTAGTGACTGCCCATTACTGATTATCAACTATTAACCATCATTTATTCAAATTACTTTACTAAAATATTATTATCAATTAGCTGTTAATAAACAACAACAAAAAAACTAAAATTGAGATTTTTCGGCTCAGCACTAGTCAACAATTATCTGGCCTCCCTCCAGAACCATATTGCTCAATCTTGTGTATTTGATCTGGTGGCAGCAGTTATCCTTTTCACTGAATCTAGCAATCAACAGACATGCTTGTTGTTGAAAGAGCATATGGGACGGCTCAGATAAACAAAGCATTACTGTTGGTAACAGCTAATAATGACAAGCCCACTGAGAAACTTTCTTCTGCAACTCCCCCACTTCAAACACACATTAGGAGCCAAACAACTCATTATCGCCATTATCGTAATTAGCTGGCCTGAATAAGGAACACAATCCGTCTGGAATATCAATGTTTCATCCAAGTCCTAAAAAACTCCTTCCATCAAGACAAAAAACCAACCACAGCCAACGGGCACATTGACAGTAGATATGAGTCTGCACTGAGACGGGGGCATTGGGAGACATTCTAAGATGGTGACCTCATCGCAGACCTTTTGAAACGTGTTGTGGTGACCTTTAAATACGTGAGTCTGATTTCCCTTCAAGAACGACTAAACAAGCCGATCGGCACGTGTTTTTCTGTTGCTCATTAGAAAAATGAGATTTCAGTTTTGGAGTTGTGTTTCTTGACCGATTCCGCTTTTGGTTAATGATGTTTGTCCCTCATGAGACACTGTAGACACGGACGCCTATTTCACTTCTTCAAAATCCCCAGAATGAATGTAAGACAACTCAAGAGACCTGTAATTAATCTGGACATTTTTGCAGAGGATGTTTTCATTGCACAATTTGACATCTAACTAAGGTGTTCTGTGCAGTATTTCTCAAGTAAAAACATGTGAGACGGGTTGTCTTAAGGAAACAAAGTCCGAGCTGCTGGGCAGGTCTGTCTCACTGTCTATGTTATTGGATAGAGAGTAATCACCACAGCTGTTCACCCTATGTTAGTGGGCCAATGGACATCGTCAAACCAAAACCCAACCTTCATTTACCCGTTGTGATGCACCAATGTTCCAAACTCTGATTAAGACAAGGCTGACTTCATGACTCATATCGTTGCCCCATACGCCGTTTTAAAAAGCAACAAATATCTTTGAAAGGCAGTCACTCTTTAAGAGAGAAAGAGAGAAAGACTGAACATTTCCAGAGCTCATCAAGACATCCCATTATTAAGAATTAGAATTCCTGGTAAATGGCAAGCTGCTGAATGGCTGTGTGTGTGTCTGTGTGTGTGACGGAGGGGGTTCAGGGCGGTTTCTGAGAAGGTCATTTCAAGAGGAAATCTTAGTCATTTGAAGAGGGGGGTGGGGGGGTTAACACTGAAAGCGGAGTACTACTGTGCTGTTCTACACACTATGTAAGTGGGAGCATAGCGACCTGAGAGAATGACAGACAACAGTCTATGTCATTGTGTGTGTGTGTGTGTGTGTGTGTGTGTGTGTGTGTGTGTGTGTGTGTGTGTGTGTGTGTGTGTGTGTGTGTGTGTGTGTGTGTGCGTGCGTGCGTGCGTGCGTGCGTGCGTGCGTGCGTGCGTGCGTGCGTGCGTGCGTGCGTGCGTGCGTGTTGTATAGAATGAGCTCGTGGCCTCTTTTCTCTGCGTAGTCTACACAGCACCCACTCCTCTCTTACATGGCCATCGTGTCTCTCTCCCACTCCTCTTTCCACTCTGCCGCTTTGGATCTCTGTACATTGCCTGTGGTCACACCTCTGTTCTTAATCTCTCACCCCTCTTTCTACTTCTCTTCCTCCAGATTTACACCTCTCGAGTGGCTAGATGTGCTTTACCAGTCGACCATCAGATTTGCCACCAATGCTCCTTATAGGACACATCACTGCACTCTACACTCTTCTGTAAACTGGTCATCTCTGTATACCTGTTGCAAGACCCACTGGTTGTTGCTTATTTATAAAACCCTCTTAGGCCTCACTCCACCTTATCTGAGATATATATTGCAGCCCTCATCCTTCACGTACAACACCTGTTCTGCCATTCACATTATGTTAAAGGTACCCAAAGCACACACATCGTTGAGTCGCTCATCTTTTCAGTTCACTGCAGCTAGCGACTGGAACGAGCTGCAACAAACATTCAAACTGGACAGTTTTATCTCAATCTCTTTATTCAAAGACTCAATCATGGACACGCATACTGACAGTTGTGGCTGCTTTGTGTGATGTATTGCTGTCTCTACCTTCTTGCCCTTTGTGCTGCTGTCTGTGCCCAATAATGTTTGTACCCTGTTTAGTGCTGCTACCATGTTGTGCTGCTGCCATGTTGTGTTGCTACCATGTTGTTATCATGTTGTGCTGCTACCATGTTGTGCTGCGCCCATGTTGTGTTGCTGCCATGTTGTTGTCATGTTGTGCTGCTACCATGTTGTTGTCATGTTGTGTTGCTACCATGCTATTGTCATGTGTTGCTGCCATGCTGTTGTCATGTGTTGCTGCCATGCTATGTTGTTGTCTTAGGTCTCTCTTCATGTGGTGGGTGTTGTGTTGTCTCTCTTGCCGTGATGTGTGTTTTGTCCTATATTTTTAATCCCAGCCCCTGCAGGAGGCCTTTTGGTAGGCTGTCATTGTAAATAAAAATGTGTTCTTAACCGACTTGCCTGGTTAAACAAAAGTTCAATAAAAAGGCTCTGCACGGGCAGATTCATCTTCCTTGTCTTTCTCCACCCTTCCATTTTCAACTCCAAATCCTGCAATCATTCAGTCGTTTGTTGGACTCCTCTCTCCGTCTCTCACCCCGACTCTCAGCCGGTCCGCTCCACTGGTCTGTGACGTACGCTCAGCGCTCCTTCCCTCCTTTCCCAGCTTCCCTCTTTCCCAGGCCCAGCAAGCAGCAATATACACCCTCCTCTTTCTCCTATCTTATCACCCTCTCCCTTCCCAGCATAAACCACCTCCAACAGAGCCAGACTTCAGGGGGACTGGTCTGCGTGTCATGCCCTGCTGAGGAAGCCTCACCTGGGCTAATCTCTGTGTCTCTCATCCCCCTGACCCTGGAGGAGCCCCTAATATTGCCCGTTCAGAATCTGTACTCAGACTGAGCTAACGATGGGACAGTATTAGCCTCATTACACTGTTGTGCCTTACACTCCAATGTAAGATGGCTAACCACTCACAGGTGATGTGTCTGTGTGTGTGTGTGAGCGGGCGTGCTTCGGTCTGCTTCTCTCTTCATCCTCATCAAGCAATGGGAGGCATGTATTAGCTCCGTCGCTCAAGCAGCACCCAGGTTTCAACACTACAATTT
Source organism: Oncorhynchus keta (assembly GCF_023373465.1). Taxonomy (NCBI): domain Eukaryota; kingdom Metazoa; phylum Chordata; class Actinopteri; order Salmoniformes; family Salmonidae; genus Oncorhynchus; species Oncorhynchus keta. Next base: position 22,649,021 of record NC_068451.1, on the reverse strand, counting down.
GAGACGGGTGGCCTTTCAGTTCAATCAGCTCCTATCATCCAATCAAGGCTGGCGAGGGCTCTAACGCCGTCTGAGTGGGTATAATCACTGTGGTTACAGTGTTACCGGGGGCCTTCCATCCCACTGTGTTAGTGCCAGGCCAACCGGGAGTCACGGAGACAGGTGTCAGCAGGGTGGAACAGGGTGTTAAACAAGCAAGGGGGGCAAAGGAGAGGGGGCGGTGTTTACCCAGAATCATGGCAACAAAGTCCTCAATAGGAAGGAATGTTCACCCCTGTGACTTCCCCTTCTTCAAGCTCTATATCCTGTTTTCTCTTTAGCCCTGTTTCTCTCTCTCTCTTTCCCACTCCCTCTCCCTAGTTCTCTCATTGTCCCTGTTTCTTGCTATTGTTGAATTCAATTCCGAGGTCCTTCACATAAGAGTGTGGCGCACATAGAACACACAGCAGTAGCACCGATACTACACAAAGTGTCAAGCGATGGTGAAGTGGGAATCGATGCTCTGATTTCACAGTCTCAACAGCAAAACAAACACACAGACAGTGGTAAGGAACATAAAGAGCCCCGGCCCAAGAGACAGAAGGTCAGAACATACAGAGAGACATGAGAAAAGGCTGTCAGTTTACTGACCAAGAAGCTGTGGAGGAGAGAGGAGCAGACACTCAGCGGGAGATTAAAGAACAGATTGATTGACAGGCTGAGAGAGCCAGAAAATAAGGATGTCCTTGACATCTCCTCTTCACCATAACATCTTCCCAGAGAAGTTGGTGGAAAGCCAATTACTCAGACATAGACTTGTCATAAGGACAGCTTAGGTAAATCACTGTTATTATTAGAATGTTTAGCACTCTCTGAGGAGATGTAAATTATTCTAAATTAACTTCCGCTTTAAACAATCAAGTCAATATATATATATTTTTTTTTTTAAATAATTCCTCACAAATCCACATTTTTTATTTTGTTGGACTGAAAAGAAACAAATTAGATATCCGACTAAAATCATCAACATGGTTGCCTTCTGCCTTTCCATTGCCAGTGTCCACAATCTATTTATATCCTGTCGACTTCTCACTGCGGACAGATCAGCTACTGTAAGTAGTAAACAGGAAGTGAACTATGGCATGTGACCGACGGCCAAGTCTGATAGAGGCCAAGTCATCTCAATACTCTCAAAGTGGCTTCCTCTCCTTCCCTCCCTCTGCAGTCTGCACTGACATTGATGAGCTAGACATTCCTGATGGGCTTCTACCATGTTGCTTTCACATACCATGTGTTTTCTGATCAGTGTGTAGAGGAAGAGAGAAAAGACTAAGAGGAATATACTTAAGACTTGAGATATTGCCCATATTTCCATAGTTCCATTGTTATGGATGAGACGGTGGGCTAGTTGGAAATGAGAGAATCATTACAGTTAAATGCATCACCTGCACTAAACAGTCAGCTAGGAAATCTTCAATCCATGAGTAATGGAACCATAAAACCAAAGGAGGGAAGAATAAAACTCGCCCACGTTACGCTCCGTAACTCACGCTCTCTCTCGTTCACCGTTGTGACTTTGTGAAGAGCGACACACTCAAATTTGTTTATGAGTTGATCCCTTCAGTGTTCCGTAGTGCAGAAGACAGAGCTTCTGTTTTGACAGCAGATAGCCTTTAAACTCAATCAGCTGATCAAACTGCTGTGATACTGCCATGCCAGGCTGAATACAAACAAACCTGAGTATCGCCCCAATCATGTTGACTTGATGGGCACGCCAGCATCGTATGATAACGTTTGATTTTCCCATTGTGTAGTCCCATTAGAGAGGAATCATGAAATAACGATGTATTACAGAGAAATTCCAACATTGGCATCGCTCAAGAACTTTATTATGGCACTTCTGTGAGAAGAGGAGGACGTTCCACTATTTTCATTCAATTGTCGACAACCTTATTTTATTTGGAGTAGAATTATCAAAGGTTTGGATCAAAGGATAAAATCTTGGCTTACGCTGAAGACTTCTTCGATGCATTAAAGAACAAAGTGGTGAGCTGAACTAGTGATTCCGGCGTAATCTAGAAGAAAGAACAAGTGAATCCTGCTCTGACATGATGCAAACTATGCCTGACAAGCATTAAAAAAAAGGCTCAGGCTGACAGCGTCTTGCGTAATCACTCATCTTCTTGCATTAGACAGTAACCTGATCAAACTGTGTCGGCTGTCCTCTGAAGTCGCAGCGTGTGTGTGTGTGTGTGTGTGTGTGTGTGTGTGTGTGTGTGTGTGTGTGTGTGTGTGTGTGTGTGTGTGTGTGTGTGTGTGTGTGTGTGTGTGTGTGTGTGTGTGTGTGTGTGTGTGTGTGTGTGTGTGTGTGTGTGTGTGTGTGTGTGTGTATGCCTGCTTCCTTATATGTTAGTGTGTTTAAGGCAGAATAAGACGGTGACTCACACAGACATTGATTTATACTCGGCAGCATGTGGATGTGTACGTGTGCACACCGACAATAATTGATATTCAAATCTTCTCCCCCCAAGTCCATCCAATTGCTACCGTTTTTCAACCGCCAGGGTCTTTAGCAGATCCATGGCCCAGATGCATGATGACAAGGGGTTCAAACAGATGGCTCTCATTGCATGCAGTCACATAAACAAATGGAGGTGATTAAATGCCCAGAGGTGATAGGAGCAGCAGTAATAGCAGACGGGCTGGGGTGCAGTGTGGTGGTAGTGGTGCTGGAAGCAGCAGAGGTGGCATTAGCAGTATTACAGTGAGGGGGGAAAAGTATTTGATCCCCTGCTGATTTTGTACGTTTGCCCACTTACAAAGAAATGATCAGTCTATAATTTTAATGGTAGGTTTATTTGAACAATGAGAGACAGAATAACAACAACAAAATCCAGAAAACCGCATGTCAATAATGTTATAAATTGATTTGCATTTTAATGAGGGAAATAAGTATTTGATCCACTCTCAATCAGAAAGATTTCTGGCCCCCAGGTGTCTTTTATACAGGTAATGAGCTGAGATTAGGAGCACACTCTTAAAGGCAGTGCTCCAAATCTCAGTTTGTTACCTGTATAAAAGACACCTGTCCACAGAAGCAATCAATCAATCAGATTCCAAACTCTCCACCATGGCCAAGACCAAAGAGGATGTCAGGGACAAGATTGTAAACCTACACAAGGCTGGAATGGGCTACAAGACCATCGCCAAGCAGCTTGGTGAGAAGGTGACAACAGTTGGTGTGATTATTCTCAAATGGAAGAAACACGAAAGAACTGTCAATCTCCCTCGGCCTGAGGCTCCATGCAAGATCTCACCTCGTGGAGTTGCAATGATCATGAGAACGATGAGGAATCAGTTCAGAACTTGTTAGGTGAGAATTATCTGTTAATTGAATTATTAGAATATTCCGCCCTGAAACATATAATTGTATCGAAGTGATTAGAATGTATAAAATCATAATCAATAAATGTGTAGTCCTAGTCAGAATTAGGATGAAGACTATGTCTTTATGGTATTATAAACACAGACTGTCTGAGCTTGGTGCCGACCTGACTAGAGATTGGGAGAGTACCGGGAGTATGTGTCAAGAACAAGGTCACAAAGCTCTGGCGGCTAGGTAGCAGGACATGTGTGTGCGTGTGGCTGTGTGAATGTGTGGGCGTGAGAAGTCAGTATAAAATTAATTGTTTTGTATTCTTGACTTTAGAACGTTCTCTGAATAAACTGTACTAACCTTTTGTATAAGCTGAGTATTTGACTAATTATTATTATACCCATGGTCTAACAAACCTCTGGGATTGGTCAGAGCTATTGATTGATTGTTATTATCATTGGGATTGGACATTTTCTTATCAGAACTACATGGAAGGATCTTGTCAATGATCTCAAGGCAGCTTCACCAAGAAAACAATTGGTAACACACTACGCCGTGAAGGACTGAAATCCTGCAGCACCCGCAAGGTCCCCCTGCTCAAAAAAGCACATATACATGACCGTCTGAAGTTTGCCAATGAACATTTGAATGATTCAGAGGACAACTGGGTGAAAGTGTTGTGGTCAGATGAGACCAGCATCAACTCAACGTGCCGTGTTTGGAGGAGGAGGAATGCTGCCTATGACCCCAAGAACACCATCCCCACCGTCAAACATGGAGGTGGAAAAATTATACTTTTGGGTGTTTTTCTGCTAAGGGGACAGGACAACTTCACCGCATCAAAGGTACGATGGACGGGGCCATGTACCTCCTTCCCTCAGCCAGGGCATTGAAAATGGGTCATGAATGGGTATTCCAGCATGACAATGACCCAAAACACACGGCCAAGGCAACAAAGGAGTGGCTCAAGAAGAAGCACATAAAGGTCCTGGAGTGGCCTAGCCAGTCTCCAGACCTTAATCCCATAGGAAATCTGTGGAGGGAGCTGAAGGTTCGAGTTGCCAAACGTCAGCCTCAAAACCTTAATGACTTGGAGAAGATCTGCAAAGAGGAGTGGGACAAAATCCCTCCTGAGATGTGTGCAAACCTGGTGGCCAACTACAAGAAAGGTCTGACCTCTGTGATTGCCAACAAGGGTTTTGCCACCAAGTACCACCAACTAAGTCATGTTTTGCAGAGGGGTCAAATACTTATTTCCCTCAATAAAATGCAAATAAATGTATAACATTTTTGACATGCGTTTTCTGTATTTTTTTGTTGTTATTCTGTCTCTCACTGTTCAAATAAACTACCATTAAAATTATAGACGGATCATTTCTTTGTCAGTGGGCAAATGTACAAAATCAGCATGGGATCAAATACGTTTTTCCCTCACTGTAGGAGCTCTGCAGTATGGCAACTGCTCGGCCTGAGGGTAGTGTGTACGGCTCAGTACATCACTGGGGCCAAGCTTCTGCCATCCAGGACCACTATACCAGTCGGTGTCAGAGGAAGGCCCTAAAAATAGTCAAAGACTCCAGCCACCCTAGTCATATAATGTTCTCTCTGCTACCGCACAGCAAGCGGTAACAGAGCACCAAGTCTAGGTCCAAAAGGCTTCTTAACAGCTTCTACCCCCAAGCCTCCTGAACATCTAATCAAATGGCTAACTGGATCATTTGCATTGCGCCCCCCTTTTACACTGCTGCCAATCTCTGTTATTATCTATGCATAAGTCACTTTAATAACTCTACCCACGTATACATATTACCTGGACTAACATCGACTCTGTACCGGCACCTCCTGTATATAGCCAAGCTATTGTTCTTTTACTGTTGCTCTTCAATTATTTTTTACTTTTATTCCTTTATTCCTATTTTTCTTAAAACTGTATTGTTGGTTAAGGGCTTGTAAGTAAGCATTTCACTGTAAGGTCAGTGTTGTGTTTGGCACATGTGACAAATAACATTTGATTTGATTTGCTCCGGGGATGCTCTGGCAATTTGGCCTGCAGCTGGAGCGGATCACCCACACACACATACACCAGAACCCCGATACAGAGCTCTCAGTGTGTGTGTGTGTGTGTGTGTGTGTGTGTGTGTGTGTGTGTGTGTGTGTGTGTGTGTGTGTGTGTGTGTGTGTGTGTGTGTGTGTGTGTGTGTGTGTGTGTGTGTGTGTCCCTCAGGCTTGCCCAGAAGACACGCGCTGTGAAGTCCTCCTTGCCTCTGCTTTGCTTCTTCATTTCTCTCTCTCTCTCTCACTCCCCATCGCTTTCTGTCCCTCTCTTTCTCCTCCTCTTAGGTTGCCATCTCTGGCTGCCTCCCTGTCTTTACATCACTCTGTCTATTCATCCATCCAATCAATCCATCCATCTCACTCTCTGCCATAGTCAGAGGGCCTCTCTTTTTCTCCCTTTCCCTCGTCTCCCTCCTCCATCTCCCCTTTAAATTAGTTTTCTTGATTTCCATCCTGATTTGCATGATGAAGGGGTGTTGAAAACCAGCCATCTCTCCAGCTCCATCTCCTCACTGCCGCTCTGCCTCTCCTCCAACGCCCTGTTTCTATCACTCTCCTCCAGCTCCCTACCCCATTCCAGCTCCCCATAAACTCGACCACGTTACATGTCATGATTCCTTACTCCCCTCGGCTGACTCCCCACCCCCCCAGCCCTGTCACTGGCTTGATTAATGACAGTGATCACCAACCAGGCCCCAGCCAAGGCAGCCTGCAGCTCTGACAAAACCCTGCACAGTAAGCAGCACAAACACCTTTCTCTCTTACTCCAGTAAAGGATACACGCACATACAGTAACACACTCATGCATATATCATCATTCTCTCTCTCTCTGTCTTGGCTATAGAGCAGCAGCTGTGGAATACACACATAGGGGTACGGAGGAAAGACTCATGTTTCTCCAACAGTAGACATCATCGGCAGGCACAGAGGAAAGACTCATGTTTCTCCAACAGTAGACATCATCGGCAGGCACAGCACCGCTGAGGAATACACACAGCGGAGGAAAGACCATGTTTCTCCAACAGTAGACATCATCAGCAGGCACAGCATGACACACAGTATGGAAGATCTTAACCCATTCACTGCCTTGCTAGAAGCATAATCAATATTACTGAATATAAAGACATCAGCCTACACTACAGCGTAATATAACTTAGTAATAGCTAATGGGTACTATATGGGAACCTATAAAACAACACTATCCACACAACCCACTTCTAATTCCTGTGTTAGAATCATGAGAATAGTAACTGATTCTAATAAACATTGATGCAGGCTGAGCTGAAGCAATTCCTCTGGGATACAAACAGATGGCGAAACCAAAGCCATGCGGTAAAAAGAGCAAGTTGTCTTGGAGATGACATTAATCCATATCTCCAGAGTGCAGCACGTGCACTTCTCATGGGATGGTGAGCATGAAATAGGCTGTCCCTATGGGAACAGAACGGAACAGGTTGGGACTATCCCTAGGTAAAGGGAGAGAGGACAATAGTAGCCTCCAGCACTGCCTTAGGGTGCCTGTCTGGCTTTAATGATCATTCTGCAATACAACACGTATAGATATCAGACCAGCTGATAAGGTGTTGAGAACTCAAAGCTTCCAGAACACATAATGTGGAGAATGTAAGAAAATGAGTAGTAATCTATCAGACGAACATATGAGGCTAGGGATACTGAGCTAGCACACTGCGACTATCTGTCCCCAGAACCCAGGGATCAAAATGACTCTGCCGAGGACGCTGTCAGCAGTGACTGACTGGACAGAGAATGTGTGGTAGTAGTGGGATTCTCTGCTCTGCTGCGGTATTTGTTATGAGCAGGCATGTATGTGGCTGAATCGATATTCACACTGTGCGGTTACATAGCCTATGCGCATGGCGCGCACAGTCATATATCTAGCTATACACCTCGTTATGTGTAATCCCAACTATGTTCTGTCGATACAAATTATGAAGTGGAAGATGTATAGGTTACGGCGTATGATGGCGATGCAATGTACAATTAAATGTCATATAAGATTTGAACACTGGCCAAAAGGTACAATGGTGGCAATGACTTTTAGTTTTGTTTTCAATATGGGGTCGTAACAACGCATGCCTGCATATAATACTACCTGTCCAAACACAGAAAATAAACCATGATACCATGTAGCATCAATATATCGATGTGTAGGTGAAACATCAACGATGTGTGTTCAATGAGATACAGACCTCATCCGTCTTTAAAAAAAGCTTCACAGACCACATGAGGCGCGTAATCGCATATGCACAATCACCAATGTCCCAGGCAGGCAGCGGGCAGTCCTATCCACTGACAAAATATATCATTTACATGACGAAATAGCCTGCGGTGCATATTTAGGGTTTAGGTTATTGTCACACACTCCTTTCCACTTGAATAGTCAACAAAGGTCAGTGCAAGTCCCTACAGAAAGTAGGAATCTCTCGTTTCTGAGTCTTTCTTAACCAGCGGATAGCCCATTCTTTATATCATTCCCAAATAGAAAACGTTCTTACCTGTCCCCACAAGAGATAGGAAAGTGATGACAGACAAGGGAACGCAGTAGTTCCACACCGCCGTAAATGCCATCGTTGATAGTCCCGCTGATCTCTTTTTTGATATTCCTCTTCCTTGGAGAAATCAAAGTGACGTGAACCCGCAGGTTCACCCGCGAATAAAGCCTGGAGTGTGTCTGGTTCTGTTTAATAACATTCACTGGGGTCTTTTTACATACAAAAAAACGGCATACTACTAGACACATACACCCATTTTTTTCTCGTTGACGTGAATAAACGACCGTGGTTTGGACAGTTTTTCTTGGTTACTTAAATATATTTAAAAGCAAGCAGAGAGGGCGGGACTCGGAACTGTTCTCTGACCAATAAGAAGCAAGGAGCAAGTGGAGGATTGTATATAAAGATGAGGGTGTGTTTCGAAAACAGGGGAGAGGGAACATACTACAATATATATCTATATCAATCAATCAATCAATGTATGTAGGCTACTATAAACTTGATTGATAACAAGCATTAACAGCCTACCAAATAAAAGGTATTTACAAAACATGCATGGTTAGGCCAACATGTATGATTCAAATTCAATGAGATTAATTAAAGAATATTTGCACTACTGTTCAAAAGTTTGAGGTCACTTAGAAATGTACTTGTTTTAGAAAGAAATACCTTTTTTTGTGCATTAAAATAACTTAAAATTGATCAGAAATACAGTATAGACATGGTTAATGTTGTAAAGGACTATTGTAGCTGGAAACAGCTGATTATTTTAATGGAATATCTACATAGGTGTACAGAGGCCCACTATCAGCAACCATCATTCCTGTGTTCCAATGGCACGTTGTCTTCGCTAATCCAAGTTCATCATTTTAAAAGGATAATTGATTATTAGAAAACCCTTTCGCAATTAGGTTAGCACAGCAGAAAACTGTTGTTCTGATTAAAGAAGCAATAAAACTGGCCTTCATTAGACTAGTTGAGTATCTGGAGCATCAGCATTTGTGGGTTTGATTACAGGCTCAAAATGGCCAGAAACAAATAACTTTCTTCTGAAACTCATCAGTCTATTCTTGTACTGGGAAATGAAGGCTATTCCATGTGAGAAATTGCCAAGAAACTGAAGATCTCGTAAATGTAATGTAAATGTAATCTCGTACAACGCTGTGTACTACTCCCTTCACAGAACAGCACAAACTGGCTCTAACCAGAATAGAAAGTGGAGTGGGAGGCCCCGGTGCAGAACTGAGCAAGAGGACAAGTACATTAGAGTGTCTAGTTTGAGAAACAGACGCCTCACAAGTCCTCAACTGGCAGCTTCATTAAATAGTACCCGTAAAACACCAGTCTCAACGTCAACAGTGAAGAGGCGACTCCGGAGTGCTGGCCTTCGAGGCAGAGTTCCTCTGTCCAGTGTCTGTGTTATTTTGCCCATCTTACTCTTTTCTCTTTATTGGCCAGTCTGAGATATGGCTTTTTCTTTGCAACTCTGCCTAGGAGGCCAGCATCCCGGAGTCTTCACTGTTGACGTTGAGACTGGTGTTTTGTAGGTACTATTTAATGAAGCTGCCAGTTGAGGACTTCCACAGTGTCTATTAAAACATTCCCCCAACCAGAAACCGTTGATTGATGGCAGCATTCACGCAAAACTGAAAGTGCGAACCACTGCTTTTAATCAGGGCAAGGTGACCAGAAACATGACCGAATACAAACAGTGTAGCTATTCCCTCCGCAAGGCAATCAAACAAGCTAAGCATCAGTATAGAGACAAAGTAGAGTCGCAATTCAACGGCTCAGACACGAGAGGTATGTGGCAGGGTCTACAGTCAATCACAGACCACAAAAGGAAAACCAGCCCTGTCACGGACCACAATGTCTTGCTCCCAGATAAACTAAGCATCTTCTTTGCTCGCTTTGAGGACAACACAGTGCCACTGACATGGCCCGCTACCAAAACCTGCGGGCTCTCCTTCACTGCAGCCAACGTGAGTACAACATTTAAACACGTTAACCCTCGCAAGGCTGCCTGTACAGACGGCATCCCCAGCCGCATCCTCAGTGCATGCGCAGACCAGCTGGCTGGTGTGTTTACGGACATATTCAATCAATCCTTATTCCAGTCTGCAGTCCCCACATGCTTCAAGAGGGCCACCATTGTTCCTGTTCCAAAGAAAGCGAAGGTAACTGAGCTAAATGACTATCGCCCCGTTGCACTCACTTCCGTCATCATGAAGTGCTTTGAGAGACTAGTCAAGGACCATTTCACCTCCACCCTACCTGACACCCTAGACCCACTCCAATTTGCTTATCGCCCCAATTGGTCCACAGACGACGCAATCGTAATCACACTGCACACTACCCTAACCCATCTGGACAAGAGGAATACCTATGTAAGAATGCTGTTCATCGACTACAGCTCAGCATTTAACACCATAGTACCCTCCAAACTCGTCATTAAGCTCGAGACCCTGGGTCTCGACCCCGCCCTGTGCAACTGGGTCCTAGACTTCCTGACGGGCTGCCCCCAGGTGGTGAGGGTAGGTAACAACATCTCCACCCCGCTGATCCTCAACACAGGGGCCCCACAAGGGTGTGTTCTCAGCCCTCTCCTGTACTCCCTGTTCACCCATGACTGTGTGGCCATGCACGCCTCCAACTCAATCATCAAGTTTGCAGACGACACTACAGTGGTAGGCTTGATTACCAACAACGACGAGATGGCCTACATGGAGGAGGTGACGGCCCTCGGAGTGTGCTGTCAGGAAAATAACCTCACACTCAACGTCAACAAAACAAAGGAGATGATTGTGGACTTCAGGAAACAGCAGAGGGAGCACCCCCCTATCCACATCGATGGGACAGTAGTGGAGAAGGTGGAAAGTTGTAAGTTCCTTGGCGTACACATCACGGACAAACTGAATTGGTCCACCCACACAGACAGTGTGGTGAAGAAGGTGCAGCAGCGTCTCTTCAACCTCAGGAGGCTGAACAAATTTGGCTTCTCACCAAAAACACTCACAAACTTTTACAGATGCACAATCGAGAGCATCCTGTCGGGCTGTATCACCGCTTGCTACGTCAACTGCTCCGCCCACAACCGTAAGGCTCTCCAGAGGGTAGTGAGGTCTGCACAACGCATCACCAGGGGCAAACTACCTGCCCTCCAGGACACCTACACCATCCGATGTCACAGGAAGGCCAAAAAGATCATCAAGGACAACAACCACCCGAGTCATGATACCCCGCTATCATCCAGAAGGCGAGGTCAGTACAGATGCATCAAAGCGGGGACCGAGAGACTGAAAAACAGCTTCTATCTCAAGGCCTTCAGACTGTTAAACAGCCATCACCAACATTGAGTGGCTGCTGCCAATATACTGACTCATCTCTAGCCACTTTAATAATGAAAAATGTATGTAATAAATGTATCACTCGCCACTTTAAACAATGCCAATTTATATAATGTTTACATACCCTACATTACTCATCTCAAATGTTTATACTGTACTCTATACCATCTACTGCATCTTGCCTATGCCGTTCGGCCATCGCTCATTCATATATTTTTAAGTACATATATTCTTATTCATTCCTTTACACTTGTATGTATAAGGTAGTTTTTGTGAAATTGTTAGGTTAGATTACTTGTTAGATATTACTGCATGGTCCGAACTAGAAGCACAAGCATTTCGCTACACTCGCATTAACATCTGCTAACCATGTGTATATGACAAATACAATTTGATTTGATGAACAAAGACATTTCTAAGTGACCACAAACTTTTGAACGGTAGTCTATATACAGTATGTTATTGTAAGATTTAAAACATAATAGGCTGAATATTAAAATGTGCTATAATGGCCATATACATGGAGGCTTTAGAACTTATTGTCATCAAAGGAATTTATTAGACCTAGTTTGATATTGGAGTAGCCTAGGAGTAAACAAAAAACTTGTGTTTGTTTGTGTTCTAAATGTAAAGTGAAATCATCAGTGGAGTGTAGAGCAGAGCACTAGCCTAAATAAAGCTATATTTGATCAAATTACCGCTTGGAATAGCGGTAATGGAATGAAACCAACAAAACTCTCCAGCGGTTCCAAACCCTTGTTCTTGACAGAGCTCGGGGCGCACATAACGTCTGAATAAGACGCAACGAAGACTCTTACCGTCATGCTGTGGTTGCACTGCACTCCAAATAGTGTTTTCTAGTCAGAGCGTGGCACCAAACGGGCTTATTATGAAAATTGTATTTTCTTTTGAATATACCTCAGTGAATATTTTATTATACGTGAATGAATATGTTTCAAAGTAAGTGTTTGGCGACACCTTTGGATGAGCAAAGTGCATAGCATGTCAGAACAGCTCGTAACATGAGCCTGTAATTAACATGTGTTTGTTAATTAATTAATTCAGTCTGAAAATTATAATATATTTGAAGCAGGGCACATGGAAATGTTGTAGCCCTAAGCCTGAATGTTCCTCTAAAATTGCGACATGAAAAGTGGCCTGTGTCAGTCTCCATAACAGGCCCATCTGTATAAATTCTTCTGCCCCGTGGGTAGCCTGACATGATTGTAGGCTACTGATTTACCCTTCTGTACTTCTCCCGCTCAACCACCCTTCCGTTCCTTCTGTCTTTTGATTTCTACTTGTCCCACGCCGAGATATGTTCGCTTTCATCATGTTGTTTTGGCTAGGATAATATCCGCCCCCCGCATTTCGCGTTCCGTTTCATTTTCCCCTGTCACTTTCTCTCGGAGTGTTTGTTCCCGAGTTGGCGGGTGTCAGCAGCGGCTCCCCCGCATCAGATGGGGCATTGTTGGAGAGTAATGATGTGGGAACACCTGCCTCTCCAGAGAAAACTTATATTTTATTTCAGTCCATACATGTTTTTATATACAAGGAAACATACAAAACCAAGTGACGTACACGAATGTGCCAGTCTATAGCAATTCAACAGAATAGAGACCACGTGTTCTAAAAATGTCTTTGAGCGGGTCCTAGTTGCTATATTATTCAAGAGAACTATACATGCTGGAGATGTCCACTGAGACAGGCTTCTGTAGACAGGTATACTGCTGTCTTGCTGAAACATGTTGCACTCCAGTTCACAGCATAGTTTATCATTGACTGCAGGTCAAGTAGCATCAGCTATAGACTTAATGTAATAACCAATGTGTGTGGTTATGGGTATACTTATCACTATATTGTGAATGGATATTCTTAGGAAACAAAATCAGCAATGATAAATACTTGGTGCAGGATAATAATAATGATTCCTAATAATTATTCCAATATGATATCTAAGGTAAAATTGTAGCTGGTCATCTTTTTGTAAGCCTACTCCAATCCTATGACCTTTAGCTCCTGACATGAGGTCAGAAGCCAGACCATATGCCAGTGTCTAAGGGCAGCCCTCAACTTTACCTGGTGACATTAGAAGGGAAATCTGATTCTAGGTCAGTGCCTAGGGGCCAGAGCTATCCAAACACAACCATGGAGGCAGAAAACCCTCATGCGACTGACCTCACTGTCGTCTAGTAGTCCTTGGCCATCCTGTTGAACCAGCAACATCCATGAAGGCAGAAAACCCTCATGCGACTGACCTCACTGTCGTCTAGTAGTCCTTGGCCATCCTGTTGAACCAGCAACATCCATGAAGGCAGAAAACCCTCATGCGACTGACCTCACTGTCGTCTAGTAGTCCTTGGCCATCCTGTTGAACCAGCAACATCCATGAAGGCAGAAAACCCTCATGCGACTGACCTCACTGTCGTCTAGTAGTCCTTGGCCATCCTGTTGAACCAGCAACATCCATGAAGGCAGAAAACCCTCATGCGACTGACCTCACTGTCGTCTAGTAGTCCTTGGCCATCCTGTTGAACCAGCAACATCCATGAAGGCAGAAAACCCTCATGCGACTGACCTCACTGTCGTCTAGTAGTCCTTGGCCATCCTGTTGAACCAGCAACATCCATGAAGGCAGAAAACCCTCATGCGACTGACCTCACTGTCGTCTAGTAGTCCTTGGCCATCCTGTTGAACCAGCAACATCCATGAAGGCAGAAAACCCTCATGCGACTGACCTCACTGTCGTCTAGTAGTCCTTGGCCATCCTGTTGAACCAGCAACATCCATGAAGGCAGAAAACCCTCATGCGACTGACCTCACTGTCGTCTAGTAGTCCTTGGCCATCCTGTTGAACCAGCAACATCCATGAAGGCAGAAAACCCTCATGCGACTGACCTCACTGTCGTCTAGTAGTCCTTGGCCATCCTGTTGAACCAGCAACATCCATGAAGGCAGAAAACCCTCATGCGACTGACCTCACTGTCGTCTAGTAGTCCTTGGCCATCCTGTTGAACCAGCAACATCCATGAAGGCAGAAAACCCTCATGCGACTGACCTCACTGTCGTCTAGTAGTCCTTGGCCATCCTGTTGAACCAGCAACATCCATGAAGGCAGAAAACCCCATCCTGTTGAAGTCCTTGGCCATCCTGTTGAACCAGCAACATCCATGAAGGCAGAAAACCCTCATGCGACTGACCTCACTGTCGTCTAGTAGTCCTTGGCCATCCTGTTGAACCAGCAACATCCATGAAGGCAGAAAACCCTCATGCGACTGACCTCACTGTCGTCTAGTAGTCCTTGGCCATCCTGTTGAACCAGCAACATCCATGAAGGCAGAAAACCCTCATGCGACTGACCTCACTGTCGTCTAGTAGTCCTTGGCCATCCTGTTGAACCAGCAACATCCATGAAGGCAGAAAACCCTCATGCGACTGACCTCACTGTCGTCTAGTAGTCCTTGGCCATCCTGTTGAACCAGCAACATCCATGAAGGCAGAAAACCCTCATGCGACTGACCTCACTGTCGTCTAGTAGTCCTTGGCCATCCTGTTGAACCAGCAACATCCATGAAGGCAGAAAACCCTCATGCGACTGACCTCACTGTCGCCTAGTAGTCCTTGGCCATCCTGTTGAACCAGCAACATCCATGAAGGCAGAAAACCCTCATGCGACTGACCTCACTAGTAGTCCTGGCCATCCTGTTGAACCAGCAACATCCATGAAGGCAGAAAACCCTCATGCGACTGACCTCACTGTCGTCTAGTAGTCCTTGGCCATCCTGTTGAACCAGCAACATCCATGAAGGCAGAAAACCCTCATGCGACTGACCTCACTGTCGTCTAGTAGTCCTTGGCCATCCTGTTGAACCAGCAACATCCATGAAGGCAGAAAACCCTCATGCGACTGACCTCACTGTCGTCTAGTAGTCCTTGGCCATCCTGTTGAACCAGCAACATCCATGAAGGCAGAAAACCCTCATGCGACTGACCTCACTGTCGTCTAGTAGTCCTTGGCCATCCTGTTGAACCAGCAACATCCATGAAGGCAGAAAACCCTCATGCGACTGACCTCACTGTCGTCTAGTAGTCCTTGGCCATCCTGTTGAACCAGCAACATCCATGAAGGCAGAAAACCCTCATGCGACTGACCTCACTAGTAGTCCTGGCCATCCTGTTGAACCAGCAACATCCATGAAGGCAGAAAACCCTCATACTGACCTCACTGTCCTAGTAGTCCTTGGCCATCCTGTTGAACCAGCAACATCCATGAAGGCAGAAAACCCTCATGCGACTGACCTCACTGTCGTCTAGTAGTCCTTGGCCATCCTGTTGAACCAGCAACATCCATGAAGGCAGAAAACCCCTCATGCGACTGACCTCACTGTCGTCTAGTAGTCCTTGGCCATCCTGTTGAACCAGCAACATCCATGAAGGCAGAAAACCCTCATGCGACTGACCTCACTGTCGTCTAGTAGTCCTTGGCCATCCTGTTGAACCAGCAACATCCATGAAGGCAGAAAACCCTCATGCGACTGACCTCACTGTCGTCTAGTAGTCCTTGGCCATCCTGTTGAACCAGCAACATCCATGAAGGCAGAAAACCCTCATGCGACTGACCTCACTGTCGTCTAGTAGTCCTTGGCCATCCTGTTGAACCAGCAACATCCATGAAGGCAGAAAACCCTCATGCGACTGACCTCACTGTCGTCTAGTAGTCCTTGGCCATCCTGTTGAACCAGCAACATCCATGAAGGCAGAAAACCCTCATGCGACTGACCTCACTGTCGTCTAGTAGTCCTTGGCCATCCTGTTGAACCAGCAACATCCATGAAGGCGGATGCTTTTGACCCATAAATGCCTCAAAGGCCAAAATAAAACGCTGTTCACTGGCATTTCAAATGAAGAGCGCTTCAAATTTCCAAATGGTATTTTGATGAAGCATGACTGTTTTATGGACTTTTGGCTCCACCGTTTTGACCTCAGCCTTTCCACCTAGCAGCTAGGACACACAAATGGCCTGTAAACAAGCCAGACGGTGGCCAGAGACTTGAATAATCAGTTTAATAACATTATCCTCGCTGTGCTCTGTAGCGCGTGGACGGTTCCTTTTAACAGAGTGTCATCATTAAACCACAGCATCTCCTTCCCGTTATTAACGGCAGCCTACCTTCAACCAGGCACACATAGTAAAACATCAGACAGTCCAGGCGTAATGAAATAAATAGTTATGAGAAGAGCCGCTATAGTGATAAGCGGTGAAGCAAATACGTTAAGGTTAGAAAGGCAACAGAGGAGAAAATGAAATAATGAAGTTGTAGCCTGGCTGGGAGAGGGAGAGTTATTAATGGTGCTGTAGGATGCAGTGGGGAATGAACCATGTGTAACCACATACATAGCCTCACTTAAAACAATGGGTAGATGCCTCAAGGTTGTCTGTCGGTCTTCTGTTATTGACTGGGCATATCGTATGCAGGCTCTCTCTCCGTGGTTAGATGGCGTGTGTGAGGTGCAGTAAAGGTCAGCAGTAGAGGAAGGCCTTGCAGAATGGATAGGAAGTGGAGGGAACTGAGGTTATAGAGAGGGTGAGGTCAAGAGGCCATTGGATTTACTGTATGTGTTCAAGCTTGTACCAGCATCCATCTTTCACAGCATTGTCAATACTCCTCCCACTCTCGATATGTCCTACATTTAAATCAATGATAAAAGACACTGGGGAATTACTATTAGAATGTCTCAAAGGAACTTTATATCATGAATATTAAACGTGCAGGAAATACAGCTCTGAGGGTAATGTTTGAAAGTGCTTCAGTTGTCATTGGAATATAGAGATACTAGAAATATACTTGATACTTGTAGAAATAATCTACAAGTGTACATCTTGTCTGTATACTTTGAAGTGCGTCACCACTAGTACGCTACACAAGGTTATACATTTCCTTGAGAAAAAAAATCCACACCAATATTCTACACCACGTAAAAGCATTGAGGGGAAAAGGCACATTTGTGATACAGCATCACATTATATTTGCAACGTAAGAGGCATTCCGTTTTGTGAGCCCAAGGCTGCAAAGTGGTGGTGGTGAGCAGTTTATCTCAAGGTAACCTCCTGAAACCGGTCTGCAGCTGCTCAGGGTTCACACAGTACAAAAGACTCCTCCCCCTCGCCTTGCCTCAGATAAGAAAGTGAATGTCAATTTTGCAGGTTGCGAGATCAATAAAGAGAAAATTGCACACCTTTTGTTCAAGAACACTTCAGCCAACCCCGCTGGAAGCAAACCACCCCAGTAAAACAATCATTTGTCTTCCTCCTCTTAGACGCAGCCAGCCTTTGATAATAGCTTCGATTTTACTCTGCATCCTGGCTCACTGCAACTCTGCATCCATTACCCAGGCACCTCTCCTCCCACCTCGATATCTTCCCTCCTTCCTATTCCTCACTCCCTTGCCCCCTTTACCATCTTTCTCCATTTGTTCCTCTACTTCTCCTCTCCATCTCTCGGCGCGGTCACACCAGTGGTTGTTTGTCTCCACCGGTAGAGGCCAAAGACTCAACACTGGCTGTGTAGATGGGCTTCTTCTGAGAGTGGTCATCACTGGAGGTAGAGAGAGGAGGAGGAGAGAAAGAGTGAGTTGCACCATTATGTGTAAATGGACTGCCCAGAGAACCACAGAGGAGAGAAAGATAGAGAGTTGCACCATTATGTGTAAATGGACTGCCCAGAGAACCACAGAGGAGAGAAAGATAGAGAGTTGCACCATTATGTGTAAATGGACTGCTCAGAGAACCACAGAGGAGAGAAAGATAGAGAGTTGCACCATTATGTGTAAATGGACTGCTCAGAGAACCACAGAGGAGAGAAAGACAAGTAAAAGAGAACAAATAGACTGCCAACCAGTAATCTATAGAATATACTGTAGGTCAAACACACAGATGTAAAGAGCAACCTAACCTCAATAGCTTCCATATATAAGACAGAATAACAATTACAGAAAGCATGTACTGTACTAATGTTGTTATCACTCTGATATGAGGTTGACCAACATAAGTTGTGGGTGACAATGTGTCTGATTACTGTGTATTTATTATGATTTTAACAGTACATATTATATGACCACAGTATCCTTGCATGTTTTGCAAGAGTCTGGTGAAAACACATCCACATTACATTTACATTTAAGTCATTTAGCAGACGCTCTTATCCAGAGCGACTTACAAATTGGTGCATTCACCTTATGACATCCAGTAGAATAGTCACTTTACAATAGTGCATCTAAATCTTAAAGGGGGGAGGGGGGGAGAAGGATTACTTATCCTATCCTATCCACATGAAAAGAATACTATAGTATAAATACTATAGTATGCATTGCAGTGATTTTGAGGACTACAGTCTGCAAAACACTACAGTGAATACTGTAGTACTTCGTAGAAATATACTGTAGTATCTACAGTTAACTCTATCTACAGTATAAATACAGTAGTTAAACAAGACGTGTAGTATATAATACAGTAATTAATGTAGTGTTTTTGTAGACTGTAGTATAAACTGTAGTGTTTTTGCAGACATTACTGTAGTGTCCACTATAGTGTTTTGTTGTATTATCTTTTACATAGAAATGGAGGCTTTTACATAGAAGAAACCAACTAGAGAAATTCTAAGAGCACATTTTCCATAACCAGTAAGTAGGTAGGACTGTGGTCTGAACGTCAGCTCTTTTCTCTAACCTGTAAGTAGGTAGGACTGTGGTCTGAACGTCAGCTCTTTTCTCTAACCTGTAAGTAGGTAGGACTGTGGTCTGAACGTCAGCTCTTTTCTCTAACCTGTAAGTAGGTAGGACTGTGGTCTGAACGTCAGCTCTTTTCTCTAACCTGTAAGTAGGTAGGACTGTGGTCTGAACGTCAGCTCTTTTCTCTAACCTGTAAGTAGGTAGGACTGTGGTCTGAACGTCAGCTCTTTTCTCTAACCTGTAAGTAGGTAGGACTGTGGTCTGAACGTCAGCTCTTTTCTCTAACCTGTAAGTAGGTAGGACTGTGGTCTGAACGTCAGCTCTTTTCTCTAACCTGTAAGTAGGTAGGACTGTGGTCTGAACGTCAGCTCTTTTCTCTAACCTGTAAGTAGGTAGGACTGGGGTCTGAACGTCAGCTCTTTTCTCTAACCTGTAAGTAGGTAGGACTGGGGTCTGAACGTCAGCTCTTTTCTCTAACCTGTGAGTAGGTAGGACTGGGGTCTGAACGTCAGCTCTTTTCTCTAACCTGTAAGTAGGTAGGACTGTGGTCTGAACGTCAGCTCTTTTCTCTAACCAGTAAGTAGGTAGGACTGGGGTCTGAACGTCAGCTCTTTTCTCTAACCTGTAAGTAGGTAGGACTGTGGTCTGAACATCAGCTCTTTTCTCTAACCTGTAAGTAGGTAGGACTGTGGTCTGAACGTCAGCTCTTTTCTCTAACCTGTAAGTAGGTAGGACTGTGGTCTGAACGTCAGCTCTTTTCTCTAACCTGTAAGTAGGTAGGACTGGGGTCTGAACGTCAGCTCTTTTCTCTAACCTGTAAGTAGGTAGGACTGGGGTCTGAACGTCAGCTCTTTTCTCTAACCTGTGAGTAGGTAGGACTGGGGTCTGAACGTCAGCTCTTTTCTCTAACCTGTAAGTAGGTAGGACTGTGGTCTGAACGTCAGCTCTTTTCTCTAACCTGTAAGTAGGTAGGACTGTGGTCTGAACATCAGCTCTTTTCTCTAACCAGTAAGTAGGTAGGACTGGGGTCTGAACGTCAGCTCTTTTCTCTAACCAGTAAGTAGGTAGGACTGGGGTCTGAACGTCAGCTCTTTTCTCTAACCTGTGAGTAGGTAGGACTGTGGTCTGAACGTCAGCTCTTTTCTCTAACCAGTAAGTAGGTAGGACTGGGGTCTGAACGTCAGCTCTTTTCTCTAACCTGTAAGTAGGTAGGACTGTGGTCTGAACATCAGCTCTTTTCTCTAACCAGTAGGTAGGAAGTAGGTAGGACTGGGGTCTGAACGTCAGCTCTTTTCTCTAACCTGTGAGTAGGTAGGACTGTGGTCTGAACGTCAGCTCTTTTCTCTAACCAGTAAGTAGGTAGGACTGGGGTCTGAACGTCAGCTCTTTTCTCTAACCTGTAAGTAGGTAGGACTGTGGTCTGAACGTCAGCTCTTTTCTCTAACCAGTAAGTAGGTAGGACTGGGGTCTGAACGTCAGCTCTTTTCTAACCTGTAAGTAGGTAACCTGAACGCCAGTGAGTAGGTAGGACTGTGGTCTGAACGTCAGCTCTTTTCTCTAACCAGTAAGTAGGTAGGACTGGGGTCTGAACGTCAGCTCTTTTCTCTAACCTGTAAGTAGGTAGGACTGTGGTCTGAACGTCAGCTCTTTTCTCTAACCTGTAAGTAGGTAGGAGGACTGTGGTCTGAACGTCAGCTCTTTTCTCTAACCTGTAAGTAGGTAGGACTGTGGTCTGAACGTCAGCTCTTTTCTCTAACCTGTGAGTAGGTAGGACTGTGGTCTGAACGTCAGCTCTTTTCTCTAACCAGTAAGTAGGTAGGACTGGGGTCTGAACGTCAGCTCTTTTCTCTAACCTGTGAGTAGGTAGGACTGGGGTCTGAACGTCAGCTCTTTTCTCTAACCTGTAAGTAGGTAGGAGTGTGGTCTGAACGTCAGCTCTTTTCTCTAACCTGTAAGTAGGTAGGACTGGGGTCTGAACGTCAGCTCTTTTCTCTAACCTGTGAGTAGGTAGGACTGGGGTCTGAACATCAGCTCTTTTCTCTAACCTGTAAGTAGGTAGGACTGTGGTCTGAACGTCAGCTCTTTTCTCTAACCTGTAAGTAGGTAGGACTGGGGTCTGAATGTCAGCTCTTTTCTCTAACCTGTGAGTAGGTAGGACTGGGGTCTGAACGTCAGCTCTTTTCTCTAACCTGTAAGTAGGTAGGACTGTGGTCTGAACGTCAGCTCTTTTCTCTAACCAGTAAGTAGGTAGGACTGGGGTCTGAACGTCAGCTCTTTCTCTAACCTGTAAGTAGGTAGGACTGTGGTCTGAACATCAGCTCTTTTCTCTAACCTGTAAGTAGGTAGGACTGTGGTCTGAACATCAAGTAGGTAGGACTGTGGTCTGAACGTCAGCTCTTTTCTCTAACCTGTAAGTAGGTAGGACTGTGGTCTGAACATCAGCTCTTTTCTCTAACCAGTAAGTAGGTAGGACTGGGGTCTGAACGTCAGCTCTTTTCTCTAACCAGTAAGTAGGTAGGACTGGGGTCTGAACGTCAGCTCTTTTCTCTAACCTGTGAGTAGGTAGGACTGTGGTCTGAACGTCAGCTCTTTTCTCTAACCAGTAAGTAGGTAGGACTGGGGTCTGAACGTCAGCTCTTTTCTCTAACCTGTAAGTAGGTAGGACTGTGGTCTGAACATCAGCTCTTTTCTCTAACCAGTAAGTAGGTAGGACTGGGGTCTGAACGTCAGCTCTTTTCTCTAACCTGTGAGTAGGTAGGACTGTGGTCTGAACGTCAGCTCTTTTCTCTAACCAGTAAGTAGGTAGGACTGGGGTCTGAACGTCAGCTCTTTTCTCTAACCTGTAAGTAGGTAGGACTGTGGTCTGAACGTCAGCTCTTTTCTCTAACCTGTAAGTAGGTAGGACTGTGGTCTGAACGTCAGCTCTTTTCTCTAACCTGTAAGTAGGTAGGACTGTGGTCTGAACGTCAGCTATTTTCTCTAACCTGTGAGTAGGTAGGACTGTGGTCTGAACGTCAGCTCTTTTCTCTAACCTGTAAGTAGGTAGGACTGTGGTCTGAACGTCAGCTCTTTTCTCTAACCTGTAAGTAGGTAGGACTGTGGTCTGAACGTCAG